>NC_057798.1:253580550-253808172 GCF_018294505.1 Triticum aestivum
GGATTTTTTTTACAACTTAGGCGAGTGCTTGGACTGCAGCTAAGCCCCCGAGTGAGAGGCTTGCTCTTCACTCGATAGGATTTTTTTTACAACTTAGGCGAGCACAGGGCTGCAGCTAAGCCCCCGAGTGAAAGTCTGGCTTACCACTCGGTAGGATTTTGATAACTTAGGCGAAACGGATTCGCAGCTAAGCCTCCGAGTGGGAGTCTGGCTCACCACTCGGTAGGATTTTTGTAACTTAGGCGAGTGCTTGGACTGCAGCTAAGCCCCCGAGTGAGAGGATTGCTCGCCACTCGGCGTGATTTTTACAAACTTAGGCGAGTGCTTGCACTGCAGCTAAGCCTCCGAGTGAGAGGGTTGCTCTTCACTCGATAGGGTTTTTGTAACTTAGGCGAGTCCTTGGACTGCAGCTAAGCCCCCGAGTGAGAGGTTTGCTCTTCACTCGGTAGAATTTTTATAACTTAGGCGAGTGCTTGGACTGCAGCTAAGCCCCCGAGTGAGAGGTTTGCTCTCCACTCGGTAGGATTTTGACAAACTTAGGCGAGTCCTTGGACTGCAGCTAAGCCTCCGAGTGGAAGTCTGGCTTACCGCTCGGTAGGATTTTGATAACTTAGGCGAAACAGATTCGCAGCTAAGCCTCCGAGTGGGAGTCTGGCTCACCACTCGGTAGGATTTTTACAAACTTAGGCGAAACGGATTCGCGGCTAAGTCACCCACTGAGGGGGAATTTTATTGGACAACAATAAAAAGTGACAGAAATTATGGAGGAACTATGACACTATTATTTTGAGGTCCATGAACTACAGAAGTACTTTATTGCAACTCATCCGAGTGATAAAACTTAAGTATAAAATGGGCGGAGTAGTTCCGCGTTCCAAGCTCGGGGCTCGTCGATATTATGCTCGACGTTGTAAAGACGGTACGCCCCGTTGTGGAGAACCTTGGTGACGATGAAGGGACCTTCCCAAGAAGGAGCAAGCTTGTGTGGTTTGTGCTGATCCACTCGGAGAACTAAATCTCCTTCCTGGAAGGCTCGACCTCTCACATTTCTGGCGTGGAAACGACGCAAATCTTGTTGGTAGATGGTCGACCGGATCAGAGCCATCTCCCTTTCTTCCTCTAAAAGGTCGACTGCGTCCTGCCGCGCTTGTTCAGCCTCTGCTTCGTTGTAGATTTCAGCTCGAGGAGCATTATGGAGAAGATCACTCGGCAAGACTGCTTCAGCTCCGTAGACCAAGAAGAATGGAGTTCTTCCGGTCGACCGATTAGGTGTGGTCCGCAGCCCCCAAAGCACTGAGGGAAGTTCGTCGACCCAAGCTCCAGCCGCGTGTTTGAGGTCACGCATCAGCCGGGGCTTCAATCCCTTAAGAATCAGTCCATTAGCTCGCTCTGCTTGTCCATTCGACTGCGGATGGGCGACTGAAGCGTAGTCGACCCGTGTGCCTTGGGAGTTACAGAAATCTCTGAATTCCTCCGAGTCAAAGTTCGACCCATTATCCGTAATGATGCTGTGCGGGACTCCATATCTGAATATTAGTTGCCTGATGAAGCTAACAGCAGTACCGGTGTCAAGGTTCTTGATTGGTTTAGCCTCGATCCACTTGGTGAACTTGTCGACTGCCACCAGTACACGCGTGAAGCCGCTTCGTCCTGTTCTCAAAGGACCGACCATGTCCAATCCCCATACTTCGAAAGGCCAGACGAGTGGGATGGTCTTTAGAGCCGATGCAGGCTTGTGCGACATATTCGAGTAGAACTGACATCCCTCGCACTTATCCACTATCTCTTTTGCCATCTCATTCGCCTTTGGCCAGTAAAATCCGGCTCGGTATGCTTTGGCCACGATGGTCCGAGAGGACGCATGATGACCACAGGTTCCCGAGTGGATATCATTGAGGATGAGTCGACCTTCTTCTGGTGTTATGCACTTCTGACCAACTCCAGTCGCGCTTTCTCTGTATAATTGTCCTTTGATTACGGTAAAGGCCTTAGATCGACGGACGATCTGTCGAGCCTCTTCCTCATCCTCCGGAAGCTCTTTTCTCAGGATATACGCGACATATGGAATTGTCCAGTCGGGAATGACCACCAAGACCTCCATGATCAAGTCGACCACCGCTGGGACTTCAATCTCAGTCGGATCTGTGGCACTCTTGGGCTGTGGAGTTTCTTCGGTGAAAGGATCTTCTTTGACTGGCGGAGTGTGTATATGCTCCAAGAACACACCACTCGGAATGGCTTCTCTCTTGGAACCTATCTTTGCTAGATCATCAGCTGCTTGATTTTTCAGTCGGGGTATATGATGGAGCTCCAACCCCTCGAACTTCTTTTCCAGCTTCCTCACTGCACTGCAGTATCCAGTCATGGCTGGGCTTCTCACGTCCCACTCCTTCATCACCTGGTTGACCACTAAATCCGAGTCGCCATAGACCATCAGGCGACGGACGCCGAGTGAAATGGACATGCGCAACCCATATAAGAGGGCCTCATATTCTGCCTCATTATTGGAGGAATCAAAGTGAATCTGGAGCACATATCTGAGCTTATCTCCTCTGGGGGAAACCAGGACAACCCCAGCACCGGAACCATTCAACATCTTAGAGCCATCAAAGAACATGGTCCAATGTTTCGAGTGAACTTCAGTCGGCTGCTGCTGTTCAATCCACTCGGCGAGGAAATCTGCTATTGCCTGGGACTTAATGGCTTTCTTTGCCTCAAACTTGATATCAAGGGGAAGAAGTTCAATCGCCCATTTGGCCACTCGACCAGTTGCATCTCTGTTGTGCAAAATCTCTGATAGTGGAGCGTCGCTGACGACTGTGATGGAATGATCAGAAAAATAATGAGCAACCTTCTTTGTGGTCATGTATATTCCATACACAAGCTTCTGATAATGAGGATATCTCTACTTGGATGGAGTCAAGACTTCAGACAAATAATACACTGGGCGCTGAACTTTGAGAGCTTTTCCTTCTTCTTCCCGCTCGACCGTAAGCACAGTACTGACGACTTGTCCTGTGGCTGTGATATAGAGCAACAGAGGCTCTTTGCTGATTGGAGCAGCAAGCACCGGCTGGGTGGAGAACAGAGCTTTTAGCTCGGCAAACGCTGCATCAGCTTCTGGAGTCCACTCGAACTTGTCTGTCTTCTTCATCAGTCGGTAAAGAGGCAATGCCTTTTCACCGAGTCGTGAGATGAATCGACTTAATGCGGCCAAGCATCCAGTAAGCTTCTGGACATCGTGCACTCGCACAGGGTGTTTCATTCGGAGAATTGTGCCAATCTTCTCTGGATTAGCGTCGATTCCCCGTTCGGAAACGAGAAAACCGAGTAACTTGCCACCGGGAACTCCAAATGTGCACTTTGATGGATTGAGCTTGATATCATACCTTCTGAGGTTGGCAAATGTTTCGGCGAGATCAGCGAGCAGGTCGGAACCTTTTCGTGATTTGACAACGATATCATCCATATATGCTTCCACATTCCGACTGATTTGAGTGAGTAGACACTTCTGAATCATTCGCATAAATGTGGCTCCGGCATTCTTGAGGCCGAATGGCATGGTGATATAGCAGAAGCACCCGAATGGAGTGATGAAAGCTGGTTTTACCTCGTCGGGTCCGTACAGACGGATCTGGTGGTACCCGGAGTAGGCATCTAGAAAAGACAGTCTCTCGCATCCCGCGGTCGAGTCAACAATTTGATCTATGCGAGGGAGAGTAAAAAGATCTTTCGGGCAGGCCCGGTTGATGTGCTTGAAATCAATGCACATTCGGAGCGACTTGTCCTTCTTAGGAACCATGACGACATTAGCGAGCCACTCGGAGTGGTATATCTCTCGGATAAATCATGCCGCCAACAGTCGAGCCACTTCCTCACCAATGGCTTTTCTCTTCTGGACGGCGGACCGCCGAAGATGCTCTTTGACTGGTTTTGCATATGAGTCGACTCTTAGGCGATGCTCAGCCAGTCCCCTGGGAACACCTGGCATGTCAGCGGGCTTCCATGCAAAAATGTCCCAGTTCTCATGGAGGAACTGGATGAGCGCTTCTTCCTATTTTGGGTCGAGTGTTGTGGAGATGCGGGTCGGAGCTGCATCGGGGTCGGTCGGGTGAATGTGAACAGGCTTCGTCTCACCGGACGACTGAAATGCAGACTCTGTGGCGGGTTTCTTGGATCACAGCAAGTCACTCGGATCTGCATTTTGCTTGTATTCCTCGAACTCGACTGCTGTCACCTGGGAATCGGCAATCTTTGAGCCCTTCTGAAAGCACTCTTCTGCCTTTTTCCGATCACCGGTGACAGTGATCACTCCTTTGGGGCCGGGCATCTTCAATTTGAGGTACACGTAACATGGTCGAGCCATGAACCGTGCGTACGCTGGTCTCCCCAAAATGGCATGATATGCACTCTGAAAATCCACGACCTCAAACGTCAACTTTTCTTTGCGAAAATGTTTCGAATCACCAAACACCACGTCCAAAGCTATTTGGCCGAGTGACTCGGCTTTCTTCCCTGGTATAACTCCATGAAAGCTCATGTTACTAGTGCTCAGTCGGGACATCGGAATGCCCATTCCTTTTAGTGTGTCTGCATACAACAAATTCAGCCCGCTTCCACCGTCCATCAGCACTTTTGTCAGTCGAGTGCCTTCGACAACTGGATCGACCACCAAAGCTTGCCTCCCAGGGGTGGCAATATGAGTCGGATGATCAGATTGGTCGAATGTGATGGGTATTTGGGACCATTTCAGATAATTTGCTTTTGCTGGGGCAACCATGTTCACCTCTCGGTTAATGACTTTCAGTCGACTCCTGCTTTCCACATCTGCAAAGATCATCAGAGTGGAGTTGATATGCGGATATCCTTCCTCACTGTCCTCCTTGTCTTCGGCCTTGTCCGACTCCTTCTCCTTGTCCTTAGACTGTTTTCCCTGAAACTGCTGGATCAGGAGTCGACATTGGCGAGTGGTGTGCTTCGGGTAGATGATATTCCCCTCTTCGTCTTTCTTCGTGTGGATGTGACATGGCATATCCATTACGTCGTTCCCCTCTTTATCCTTTACCTTCTTGGGGTTCCAGGATCCTTTTGGTTTCCCCTTAAACTTTCCCTGAGTCACGGCCAGAGCCTCTGCAGGAGCTGCCGGTTCAGCCTTCCGCTTCTGTTTCCGACTGGTGTTTCCTTTTTCCGACTGACTCGGCTTGTGCTTGCCGCTTCGGAGTCGGTCTTCTTCTTCGCCGTTGGCGTACTTGGTAGCAATCTCCATCATCCGACTCAAGGTCATGTCACCGGTTCGACCAAACTTCAAACTCAGTTCTCTGTTCTTGACGCCATCTTTGAAGGCGCAGACTGCCTGATGATCAGACACATTCTCCACAGTGTGGTGCAAAGTGATCCATCTCTGAATATACTCTCTGAGAGTCTCATTAGCCTTCTGCACGCAGACTTGCAACTCTGTCAATCCAGCTGGTCACTTGCAAGTTCCTTCAAACGTTCTGATGAACACTCGGGACAGATCTTCCCAAGTGTAAATGCTGCTAGGAGGTAATTGAGTCAACCATGCCCTGGCAGAACCTTCCAGCATGAGGGGCAAATGCTTCATGGCCACCTCATCGTTCCCACCACCAATCTGAACTGCCACTCGGTAGTCTTCAAGCCAAGTTTCAGGCTTAGACTCACCAGTGAACTTGCTAACTCATGTTGCCAACCTGAAATTGGGAGGGATAACTGCGGCTCTGATAGCTCTACTGAAACATTCAGGACCAGAAACATGCACTCGACTGCTTGTGGGTGCATCTCTGTCGAGTCCGCCTCGATGGGCTCTGTTCCGGTCGACCAAACCTTGCACGATAATGGATCGCGCGTCGAAGCCTGGTTCTCTGGGGTCGACTGGAACCCTTCGCCCTGTACTGAACTGACGCCTGTCATCTTGCTGCCGAGGAGCGTAAGACCCACCCCTCGGAGGGGAATGAGGCACTCGACGCCTATCATCTCGGTCGAGTCGGTCACCATATTGGCCTCGCCGATTCTCGTGCCCCTCACACCACGGAGGCGATCTGGGACTGTGAGCCGACTGAACCGTATTCGCAGTGACGGGTCGACTGTGAATTCTGTTGCGCGACTAAGACACGGCTGAATTCTGATCTCCTGCTGCCCGGAGCAGATCCCTGATCTGCATCAAACCTCTGCCAGCTTCCGACTGAGAAGGCTGGATGGACTCTGCTATACGGGTCGCAGCTGCTAAATTCTGGATTGGGGTTCGATATACCTGAGTCGGCGGGAAGAGTTGACGTCGACTGGTGTCGGGAACTCGTTGCCGCGCGCGCTCGTCGAGTGCTCGCTGAAGATTCTCCAGTCGAGTGCGTTCGGCCAAATTGGCCAGACGTGCCTCCTCCAAGGCACGAGCCTCAGGGGTTTCTCCTGCGATGGGACTACGCAGAGCATCCACGTTCCTGCGGCGAAGTTCCTCTCTTTGCAGAGAGTTGAGTGGCTCGGGCTGGTACTCTTCGTGGCCTCGTGCGGGGTCGCCTCCGTCACCTGCTCTACCATCACGGGCGAAGCCAGGGGGACTGCGGGGCTCGTCGACCATTAAGATTTCCGCCGCTGGATCACTGCTACCGCACTCGGATGCCGTCTCTACGGAGCCAGTCGACAGATCGAACAAGCCGTAGAGAGATTCGTCGGGCTCGATTGCCGCAACTTGGGTGGTGGCCGATTGGCGAGCCACCGCGTGCCTCACCCATCGCTGAAGCCTCGACCGGCCCGAGCGCTTGCGCTGGCGGGAGACCAGGAGGGTGGACGATGGAGGAGTCGTCCGATACGGGGTCGACGGTTGCCGCAGCAGAATGCCGCGGACACATGCGCGAAAGTGCGTCGCACCGCGGACGGGGAGCGCATCAACGTCGAGTGGAGCCTCCTGGAGCCAAGCGGAGTCGTCGGCTATGAAGGTGAGAGTGCCGAGACGGATCTCTCGACCCTCGACCAAAACTCCAGCAGACACCATGATGAAAGTACTAGGAAGAATCGCAACTTCTCCACAAAATCGCTAAAACACCCGCCCCACGGTGGGCGCCAACTGTCGTGGTTCTAAGCCTGACAGTAGAGTGGGGGGTAGGTATGGAGAGGCAAGGTCCTAGCTATGGAGAGGTTGTAAAACACAAGGGATGTACGAGTTCAGGCCCTTCTCGGGAGAAGTAATAGCCCTACGTCTCGGAGCCCGGAGGCGGTCGAGTGGATTATGAATATATGAATTACAAGGTGCCGAACCCCTCTACCTGTGGAGGGGGGTGGCTTATATAGAGTGCGCCAGGACCCTAGCCAGCCCACGTAGGAGAGGATGTAAGGTGAGTTAAGTCCGGGGCGTTACTGGTAACGCCCCACATAAAGTGTCTTTACTATAATAAAGTCTACTTAATTACAGGCCGTTGCAGTGCAGAGTGCCTCTTGACCTTCTGGTGGTCGAGTGAGTCTTCATGGTCGAGTCCTTCAAGTCAGTCGAGTGAGTCCCTCGTTGGTCGACTGGAAGGCGACCTCTTCTAAGGGTGTCCTTGGGCAAGGTACTTAGATCAGGTCCATGACCCTACCCTAGGTACATGACCCCATCACCGCCGCCTCTTGACCCAACAGTCGTCGGATCCGCACGCCTCCGTGTTAGGAGACCCCGCCGAACCCCGCGCGCCCCATGAGTGGCTGGCCTGCGCCGCCAGGCTCTCGACCAGGGGAGGGAGGATGGATGCCCCATTGGCGCCCGCATCTCACGGACTTCGCCCGACTGACGCCTTCCAGCGGTTGCAAGGATGAGGGAAAGGGGGAGGAAGGACGTCGGGGCGGAGCTAGGGCTCCCGTGACGCGTGTGCAGAGCACGTGGAGGGAGGGAGCAGCCATGCAATATTTTTTTATCAGTTGTGGTATTTTTCTCTTTGTTTTTTTGGACTTGTGAATGATCTTTTGAACATGTCGCACTTTTAATACAGATGGTTAATGCAGAATCCGGATTATTTTATTTTCAAAAGAAGTTAAACTGAATGAGCATTGATCAGTCGCGAGCTCAAAGACCGTTATATCAACATGGCATCCATACACAAAACAAATGGTGAGCACGGACAAGTACTTGCTTTTCCAATTGCTAAGTCATTGCCGTGTACGACGGTCAAATTTAATTCGGCCTACAAAAGCTAGCACCAACTTCCCCGTTCCACCATCTGTGGTAGCATGGCTCACCACCGTGTCCTGTCCGTGGCCATCGTCGCCGTCGCACTGCTGGCTTCCCCCGCCGCGGCAGTATACCCATGGACAATTTGCGGCCGCAGCACCTACACGGCCAAGAGCCAGTACCTGGCCAACATCAACCGCATCGGAGCCACGCTTCCGAGGAACGCCTCCCGGTCGCCGGACGTGTTCGCCACCGCCCTGGTCGGCGCCGTTCCGCAGCAAGTCTGGGCCCTGGCACTCTGCCGCGGCGACGCCAACGCCTCCTACTGCCTCACCTGCCTCGACCAGGCCTTCCAGGACCTGCCCAACGCGTGCCCCTACAGCAGGGACAGCACCATCTACTACGACTCCTGCGTGCTCCACTACTCCAACATCCGGTCCCGCCCCGACGACGACACCACCTACAACCCGACGATCCCGCTCCGCAACAACGTCAACGCCACGGCGGAGCCGGCCCGGTTCCAGCGCGTCGTGGCCGCGCTCTTGAACGCCACCGTGAGCTACGCCGTCACCAACTCCACGCGGCTGTATGCGTCCGGGGAGGCCGACTTCGACCAGGAGCTCCCCAAGGTGTACGCCTGGGCGCAGTGCACGCCTGACCTGACGCCGGCGCGGTGCCGGGACTGCCTCACCGTGAACATCAAGACATGGGAGCCTGTGTTCACGGACGCTATTGGAGCCAGGATTCTTGGGATGAGGTGCAGCTACCGCTACGAAACAACGCCCTTCTTTAATGGCCCGGTGATGGTGCGGCTGGCAGGAACGTCGGCCAGCTCGGGCGCACCGGCGTCGGCGCCGGCTGTGGTGCCCAACGTTTTGACGCCACAAGCGGCGGCGGCCGGAGAAGGTGAGTCAAAGTTTTTGGGCCACTGTGGGAATTGACAGTGACAACACAGCACCGATCCATCACAACTTGCGTTTGTTGCGAAAAGCCAGCATAGCTGTACACCACTTCCACATTGAAATCAAAATACCCGAGTCGCACGTTGTTTGGATACACTGTTCATACTGGTCTTAATGGAGAATAGGCTGGTCGTAATGAAGAGTTTATGATATTTATGTATAATACTGCATCCGTAGTGCATATTATTATAGTTTAATATTATAGGTAGTATTATTTATTGCCATGCATATTTATTTGTCATCATCATCCTCCGGCGAGGGCGATGCGGGGGGAGGGGGAGGGGGGGATGGGGCGGGCCGCCGGCGAGCAAGGTTCCCCCGGAGTCGCCCGGCTCGGGCGACGCGAGGGTCAGGGCAAGGCTTCCCCTTCTGTTGATCGACCTCAAAAAAAATTCAATATGGATATCTTCAACTAAAAATATTATGTATAACTCATTTATTGCAATCACAAACGCAATCCAGATCACAAGTGTGATAGGCCACAATGAAATAAAAATGACTACTTTCGTATTTGAAATAAAATTTATGGATAGCTCATTTCGTGTGTGTGTGTGTGTGTGTGTGTGTGTTTCCACAGTATTAATTACGTGCAAATCTCATCTGACCTGATACTTGTCCTCGTGAAAGTCCAGCTATGTTTTTTCAGTTCAAATTTGCAAAGATCTCATCTGACCGGATATTTGTCCTCTTGAATTGGTTAATTCACAGGGAGAAAGTACAGTGTTCCTGGCATGGTTCTCATAGTTCTTCTTCCTAGCGCAGCAGCCATAAACCTTGTCCTCTGCTTCCTTCTCTGGAGGCGGCGCCCACTGGCAGAAGCAAACCAGTCATGTATGCCCTGCAAATTTCTTTCCCAAATTGTTGAATTGGTGGGGCCTAGAATGACACAAGGAGTCCCTGGCGCTGACAAATGACATTGATGTCTAAACAGATGGAGGTTATTCTGCCGAAGCCAAGGACATTGAAAGTGTGGACTCGATGTTGATCGACATCTCAACTTTACGAGCTGCAACCGGGGATTTTGCGGAAGCCAACAAGCTTGGCGAAGGCGGATTCGGTGCGGTGTACAAGGTACCAAGCAGACATATCTTGAAGAAAAATTGTAGTAAAATACATCAAAAAATTTGGTAAGTGAGCTCGTCTTGGTTCGATACGATCTGCGCAGGGTACTCTCCCGGACGGCGAAGAAATAGCAGTGAAGAGACTGTCCAAGAGCTCAACACAAGGAGTGGAGGAGCTGAAGAATGAGCTCGCCTTGGTTGCCAAGCTTAAGCACAAGAACCTGGTCAGGCTTGTCGGCGTCTGCCTGGAGCAGCAGGAGAGGCTGCTCGTCTATGAGTTCGTCCCGAACCGGAGCCTCGATAAGATTCTATTCGGTACTGACAGAATTTCATTGTGTCATTTGTTTCAGTTCCTATCTCCATGTTCTCTGCAACTCGTGGTACCATTACGTATTTGCATACACTGACCACTCCTAGTTGCTGAACATGTCGTAGACACGGAGAAGCGCGAGCAGCTCGACTGGGGAAAGAGGTACAAGATCATAAACGGGATTGCTCGAGGCCTGCAGTACCTCCACGAAGACTCCCAGCTCAAAGTCGTCCACCGTGACCTCAAAGCCAGCAACATCTTGCTTGACACCAACATGAACCCCAAGATCTCGGACTTCGGCCTCGCCAGGCTCTTCGGGCGAGACCAGACGCAGGCCGTCACCAGCCGTGTCATCGGAACATAGTCAGTACCATATCATACATATTCTTCGAGTTCAGGCAGCAGTAGTCGTCCCACCGTGCAGAGAAACTGACTGGATTACCACCCTGTTGTTCCAGCGGGTACATGGCGCCGGAGTACGTGATGCGCGGGAACTACTCCGTGAAGTCGGACGCGTTCAGCTTCGGGGTCATGGTGCTGGAGATCGTGACGGGGAGGAAGAACAACGACTGCTACAACTCCCAGCAGTCTGAAGATCTCTTGACTACGGTACGTGCTGTTGCTTGGTTACCTCTGAATATATATGTATGCATCAGAAAGAATGTTTGGCTCATGACTGCTGCGAATGGCGCAGATATGGGAGCACTGGACGGCCGGAACAGTGTTGACTACGGTGGACCCGAGCATCAGCAGCAGCTTCTCGGAGAGCGACGTCCGGAGGTGCGTCCACGTAGGGCTTCTGTGCGTTCAGGGGAACCCGGCGGATCGGCCGGTGATGTCGTCGGTGGTCATGATGCTCGGAGGCGAAACCGTCTCTCTCAGTGCCCCGTCCAAGCCGGCGTTCTATGCGAGGAACGCCGATGCCGATCACCCGGTCATCTCGTCCACTGTCTCCGTGCAGGATGGTCCTGGAGTGTCTATTTAACAAGTTCAGTTGCAGATTGATTCATGCCTCACGCCTAAAGGCATATATAAAGGGATCTATTTTTTAAGAGAGGTCACTCTGCATAAGTGATACACATTCTGTAAGATGGTTTCACTGCAAGATGGAGAGATGTCGTTCAAGGCAAGGTTGCTCTACTGCAACACTATTTTTCCAGAAAGGAGGATAATTCCTAGCCTCTGCATCGAGCGATGCACAAAACCATTTTTATTATATTATTCAATAGAGTCTGACAAAATAAATACATGAATCAATTCAAAGTCATCTTTGTAGCGATCTATATTACTACACCTACTAGTTTGATAATGTGTCTTGACCTCACACCAATGCACACCATCTAATCCGGTGGCCTCACCAAGCCGCCACACGGCAAGCCGAGAGCATCATGCGCCCAACTGCAAAGTACCACGACCTTCTACAAGAATTATTTTGTTCATGTGCCAATGTAAATTATAAACTCACAGATGTACCCTGGTGTCCTGGTATGCCAGAAAAAATTATGCTAGACAATGTTGATTCTTTATAACAAAAGCCTAATATCGTTCTCTCTACGAAGGACCGAAAAGCCATCGGCCGTGTGTGACTGTGTAGCAAGTGTTTTTGTGGCAGGCTAATGGAATTCCTCTGTTCTACTGAAATGGCTAGGGAAATTAGACCGAAAAGCCATCGGCCGTGTGTGACTGTGTAGCAAGTGTTTTTGTGGCAGGCTAATGGAATTCCTCTGTTCTACTGAAATGGCTAGGGAAATTGCCCTAACGGGAGATGCAGGGTTAAAACACTAAGAAAATATGAAAGGATTGTGTGTGTTCTTAGCTCCACACTTGTCCTGCATGCATCATTGTTTAAGATCCTGCCAAGAAGCAGCCTTAGCTCCATCATGAAGCCCCGGATGTTAGGCATCACCATGATGGCCCCACACATTGGCAAGGCATGGCAGCCTCGGTGAGCGCGTGGCATACAACACTATAAAAAAAGGACACATCTGTATTGATACATGGTTGTCATAGTAGGATGTACATCTGTGGCGGTTTTATGACAGAATCAAGATAGTAATATATGTGTTGTCGGAGATGTGTTCCATGATAATAATCACTTTTCCATCATGGAAGTGTGCACTTTCATGACAGAAAATGGTGTGTCATGGCGTCATGGGAAGTGTTTCGTCAAGGGTAATCGGCTCGTGGCAGCTTCGTAACGGATCGCCGTTAAACTATCGGGTGCGAGTTCGGATCCGATATCTGAGGGAGTCCTGGACTATGGGGTCCTCGGGGAGCCGGCCTATGTGACATGGGCCGGACTGATGGTCCGTGAAGATACAAGATAGAAGGCCTTCTCCTGTGTCCGGACGGGACTCTCCTTGGCGTGGATGGCAAGCTTGGCGTCTGGATGTATAGTTTCCTTCCTCTCTAAACCGACTCTGTACAACCTTAGTCCCCTCCGGTGCCTATATAAACCAGAGGGGTTGGTCCTTAGAGGCAATCACAATCATACAGGCTAGGCATCTAGGGTTTAGCCATTACAATCTCGAGGTAGATCAACTCTTGTAACCCCTATACTCATCAAAGTCAATCAAGTAAGAAGTAGGGTATTACCTCTATTAAGAGGGCCCGAACCTGGGTAAATATCGTGTCCCCTGCCTCCTGTTACCTTCGATCCTTAGACACACAGTTCGGGACCCCCTACCCGAGATCTGCCGGTTTTGACACCAACATTGGTGCTTTCATTGAGAGTTCCACTGTCGTCACCAGAACGCTCGATGGCTCCATCGATCATCCACGACAATACCGCCTTGAGGGAGAATTTTCTCCCTGATCAGATCTTTGTATTCGGTGGCTTCGCACTGCGTGCCAATTCGATTGGCCATCTGGAGCAGATCGACAGCTACGCCCCTGGTCATCATGTCAGTTTTGGAAACTTAAACTATGTCGCCGATATTCGAGGAGACTTGATCTTCCAAGGGTTTGCGGCCTCAACCGCAGCTCCGGCCTTAGATCCGGAACACCTCACCGAGTCCGAAGACAGGAATTTAGAGCCCACTGGACTCTCCGCAGCCATAGAGCTCAATACCGAACATACGGAGGGGGTCGTTTCACCGGCGGGCGCGGGGTCATACTAGGCTCCCTTCATCAACATGAGGCCGGATTCACCCCTGAACACCCGATCCAAACTCTTGAGGTCCGTGTTATACGAGATCGGCCAGGGAACTCCTGTCCCCCTGCTCCACGGACTCTCGCTGCCCTGTCCAAACCTCACTCTTAAACGAGGACCTGGACTTAATGCGATATCTCGCCATTACAGAAGGATCGCTGCCAAATTACGCCCTGCCCACACCAGGGGCTAAGAGCGGGGAATTTTATGTCCCACCCACCACCCACTTCATAGCCACTGTCGAGGACCTAACCGACATGCTTGATTATGCTTCTGAAGACATCGATGGCATGGACGACGATGCCGGAGAAGAACAAAGCCAGAACCCGCCGTTTACCAGACGCTGGACGACTACTTCCACATATGACGTGTATATGGTGGACACACCAAAGAGGATGACGGCGAAGGTGGGAAGGATCCAGTCGAGGACAAGCCTCCCATGGCACCACCAAAGCATCGACGTCAGCGGCGCCGCTCTAAATCACGTCGCGAAAAAGATAGCAATACCAGCACCGGAGACAACAATACTCTGGATAACGCTGAAGACCAAGAAGCCCCTATCGAACCAACATCTGAGCATGATGATTGGAAGGATGGGCAAGTCAACCCCGGCGATCCCATCGGGAACGAGGGCTCGAAGGATAGTAACTACTTACCGACCTCCGAAGAGGACGAGAGCCTCGGCGACAAAGAATTCATCATGCCAGAGGAACCCCTCGAACAAGAACGCTTTAAGCGCCGGCTAATAGCCACTTCAAGAAGCCTAAAAAAGAAGCGCAGCAGCTTCAAGCTGATCAGGATCTGCTCAATGACAGATGGATTGATGTCCTGGCAGCTGAGGAATACGGCCTCGAACGCAAGCTGCTACCCCAATTTGATGACGAGGCTCTAGAGCCTATACCGCCCATGCGTAACGCTGTCGACGAACCTGGCCGACCACCACGTGGCCGGGACAGAGCGGTATCTCAAGCCGAACACCGGCCTGCACCACCCCGCCATAAAGGCAGAGAGACAGCAGCTGCAGGATATACTTACGACCTACGACAGGACCTGGCCAATAGAGCCGGTCAGACCAGATCAAAATATATGGATCAAGGGGGCGTGCCCCAGCACGAGAAGACGGCCATCAAGCCTGGCGCAACAAGCACAACTTCACCCAGGCTGAAAACTGCATAGGACTCCATCCGAATTGCGTCGTGACGTGGCCTGATATAGAGGCGTCACACACCCCCTATGCTTCACTGATGAGGTAATGGAGCACCAGTTCCCAGAAGGGTTTAAACCCGTGAACATCAAATCATACAATGGCACAACATATCCTGCAGTATGGACTGAAGATTTTTCTTCTCCACATTCACATGGCTCGCGGTGACGATCTACATGCCATCAAATACCTCCCTCTCAAACTTAACGGACCAGCTCGGCACTGGTTAAACAGCCTCGCAGAAAACTCTATTGGAAGCTGGGAAGACCTGGAGGATGCCTTTAGAGACAACTTCCAGGGCACTTATATCCGGCCTCCGGACGCCAATGACCTCAGTCACATAGTCCAGCAGCCCGGAGAGTCATCCAGAAAATTCTGGACCCGCTCCCTAATAAAAAAGAACCAAATTATTGATTGTCCGGACGCCGAGGCTCTAGCAGCCTTTAAACACAGCATTCACGATGAATGGCTCGCCCGATACCTCGGCCAAGAAAAGTAGAAGTCCATGGAAGCCCTAACATCACTCATGACCCGCTTTTGCGTGAGC
Source organism: Triticum aestivum (assembly GCF_018294505.1). NCBI lineage: Eukaryota > Viridiplantae > Streptophyta > Magnoliopsida > Poales > Poaceae > Triticum > Triticum aestivum. Next base: position 253,595,938 of record NC_057798.1, read on the forward strand.
GAGGATAGCTGGCTAGCCCGTAGCAGCAACAGTACCAGTGACCCTGGCACTTCTGAAGCCAGGAACAGAAACGGCGGGCCCCGGTGCAACAAAAACAAGCGTCGGCACAACACTGACTCTACCGAAGACACGGCGGTAAACGTCAGATTTAGTGGCTCCAAGCCCGGTCAGCGGAAGAGGCCATTCAAAAGAAACAAAGACGGTTCATCTAGCCTAGACCGAATACTCGATCGACCTTGCCAGATTCACGGCACCCCTGACAAGCCTGCCAACCATACCAACAGAAGTTGTTGGGTCTTTAAACAACAGGTAAGTTAAACACCGAGCATGCGGGGAAAGGGTCACCCAGCGAGGATGACGAGGATGAGCCTCGCCCACCGAACACAGGGGGACAGAAGAAATTTCCCCCCGAGGTCAAAACGGTGAACATGATATATGTTACTCACATCCCCAAGAGGGAGCGCAAGCGCGCGTTAAGGGACGTTTATGCGATAGAGCTAGTCACCCCAAAATTCAACCCATGGTCCGCATGTCTGATCACTTTTGATCATAGGGACCATCCGACCAGTATCAGTCATGGAGGCTCAGCCGCATTGGTCCTCGACCCAATTATCGATGGATTCCACCTCACAAGAGTCCTCATGGATGGCGGCAGCAGTCTTAACCTGCTCTATCAAGACACAGTCCGAAAAATGGGTATTGACTCGTCAAGAATCAAACCCACCAAAACTACCTTTAAAGGAGTAATATCTCATGTAGAGGCCCACTGCACGGGCTCAATCGCATTGGATGTCGTCTTCGGTTCGCCGGATAACTTCCGAAGTGAAGACTTGATCTTCGACATCGTCCCTTTCCGCAGTGGCTATCATGCATTGCTCGGACGAACTGCGTTTGCCCGCTTCAATATGGTCCCGCACTATGCTTACCTAAAACTCAAAATGCCAGGACCACGGGTGTCATAACAGTCCATGGAAACATGGATCACTCCCTCCGTACTGAGGAACACACCGCGGCCCTCGCAGCGGAAGTGCGGGTCGGCCTTACCAAACCAAACTCCACATCGGCAGTCAAGCCACCGGACCCTGTGAAACGAGTTTGGACTACCCCGCAGAGTGATAGTACAGCTCGTCTGGAGCTCGATTAGCAATTCGTCCTCTGTCTCAGCCCCAACCGAACTGCAGCGTATGTACCGCGTGCACATAACTACACACTAAAGATACCATGGCGACGATGGAGGCATATCATGGATAAAGTCCACAATACGGCTCGACCATACCTGGACCCCCATATCTACCCTTTTCTTAACTTCATTTTTTTAGGCTCCCTACAACCTACATCACCTTTTTATGGTACCAAGGGCCCTTTTTCCGGCCCCTTATGAAAACCTATTCATTAATCCTCTCAAAGGATCACACACCAAGGCGAAAAGTAACGCAGATGTACGGCAGAGTACCTAAAGGATCTTTCAAGATCACCTCTTCCCCTTTTTAGCACATGTACGCAGCTTTCTCTTTCGCCCGGCATGTAAAATAGCCTTAATGCTTATAGCATTATTTGTACAAATATGTTTTGACGTATCAATCAGACTATAATGGAAACAGTTTTTTCGCCAAAACTATTCGATACTGGCTTATTTCCTAATATGTATTCCTTCTTCTCTTTCGTTTGATTTTCATGTACACCTTGGCACGACCTAAATCACCAGGGGCTCCATTCAGCCACGTACATTTCTTAAATATACCATAAAGTCCGAAAACTTTTACAGTGCAATTTGGCGTCCCGAATCTAGCATTATATGTATCGGCTCTGAATCATGCTTGGGTCAATAGTTGGGTTGCCCGGCTCCTGTGGTTACTTCCTTATGTTCCGATTGTTTGGCTAAGGAAGTAAAGTGAGGACTACTACGATTGTGTTTCTGGTTAGCTGGATAAACACCTCAGTAGAGAAATCCGAAAACTGACTGTCATGATGCGGCGAGAGCTGGTCATCTATTCGGTGACTCAGTATAAATCTCTTGCAATTTTTTCTATGTCACACGAAGGACTGGTTTTTACCTGGTCAGGTGTCTATAGCACCCAAGTTCGGATCAGCAAACAATACTAGGGGCTGCGCCTACAATCTTATTGTCAAACTCCTATGGATAAGTGAGAGTGATAAAGCCGCATAGTCTGATTGCTTGGTTCGACGCACTAGCACCTCCTTTAAGGACCAAGTCATTGGGTTAAGTGTGTTTTTGTGCTGTTTCGAACACCCCCGTAGTATCTACGTGAGGGGCTGAAGCCGACGACAGGCCACTCTCAGATTCAATAAATGGCCGCAGTGGAGGATAAATAATTTCAGATGAAACAAGACTAAAATTATACAAACACCTTGTTTTCATTATACAAAGTTTGGGCAGCACAGATACATTCATTCAAAAATGATGTCCTTCGAACACAGGCCCTCTATAATGCGGGATCCTTCAAGGGCGTCGTTGAAATATTTCTCCGGCGTACGATGCTCCTTGCCCGCGGGCGGTCCCTCGGTTGCAAGACTGGTGGCATTCATCTTCGCCCACTGCACCTTGACACGGGCGAAGGCCATCTAGGCACCTTCGATGCAGACTGACCGCTTTATAGCATCAAGCCCTGGGCAGGCATTGACTAGTCGCTTTACAAGCGCAAAGTAGCTACTAGGTATGGGTTCGGCTGGCCAAAGACAGACTATGACATCCTTCATGGCCAGTTCGGCCACCCTATGTAGCTCAGTCAACTGTTTCAGCTGATCACTGAGGGGCACAGGATGCTCTGGTGCAAGGTACAGCGACCAGAACAACTTCTCTGTTGAGCTTCCCTCTTCGGCTCGGAAGAAATCTACAGCATCTGCAATACTTCGGGGCAGGTCCGTGAAGGCTCCTGGAGAACTCCAAATGTGTGTCAGTAAGGTGTACTTTCTCCTTACGAATTTGCTCTGCATATTAAAGGCCTTACCCGCCACGATCTGCTTGGCTTCTTGGATCTCTTGACAGGCGGCTTGGGCCTCAACCCGGGCCTCCTTCGCACTTTGGAGCGCCGTAGCAAGTTCAGAGTCTCGATCCAACACCTTGCTCTCCAAAGACTCACATTTGCTAATAGCATCCGTGAGCTCTTGTTGGACTTCATCCAACCTTGCTTCATGTTTCCGGCGGGTGGCTCACTCCTTGTCCACCTCCTTCTTGGCCTCGGCCAGAGCACTCTTGAGGGCCTCGACCTCAGACGTGTCACCTATGAGCGTAATCATAAAGCTCATTTAGATAAAAAATTGGAACTCATATCATTTCAGATATGCTTCGGTATCGCATACCTTGTTTTGCCTCCAACTTCCGCTTTAGTTTGGAGACTTCGGCAGCATGCGAGGTTGTTGCTAGCTTTGCAGCTTGTTCATCCAAGGAGACATATATGTAAGTTCCTGTGAAGTATTATTCGATCCTCTGTTCGGCCTTTCTTCGCGAACGCCAAACAGAGTCTCAGGGGCTACTATCTATACACAGGCATTCCTTTTGCAAATAGCCAAAAATTATATTATGTCACATACCTCAAAGCCTATTAAAAGACTGGTATAAGCTTCGTTCAATCCGCTCTTAGCAGATCGAACCTTTGCAACCACCGTACCCATAAGGGAACGGTGTTCCTCCACAATGGAAGCACTCTGAAGCGCTTCCACCAGAGTGTCCGGCGCCTCCGGATTGATAGAGGACGTGGTGGAGATGACGTGCCCCCTTCTCTCGAAGGAGGTTGCTGGCCCGATTCTAGAGTCGCATGGGTCTCTGGAATAATATTGGGTTGGGGCCGAATTGAGCATGGCTGAGGGAGTCCTGGACTAGGGGGTGTCCGGACAGCCGGACTATCATCGTCAGCCGGACTCCAAGACTATGAAGATACAAGATTGAAGACTTCGTCCCGTGTCCAGATGGGACTTTCCTTGGCGTGGAAGGCAAGCTTGGCGATACGGATATGTAGATCTCCTACCATTGTAGCCGACTCTGTGTAACCCTAGCCCTCTCCGATGTCTATATAAACCGGAGGGTTTTAGTCCGTAGGACAACACAACCATTACAACAATCATACCATAGGCTAGCTTCTAGGGTTTAGCCTCCTTGATCTCGTGGTAGATCCACTCTTGTACTACTCATATCATCAATATCAATCAAGCAGGAGTAGGGTTTTACCTCCATCGAGAGGGCCCGAACCTGGGTAAAAACATCGTGTCCCTTGTCTCCTATTACCATCCGCCTAGACGCACAGTTCGGGACCCCCTACCCGAGATCCGCCGGTTTTGACACCGACATTGGTGCTTTCATTGAGAGTTCCTCTGTGTCGTCACCGATAGGCTTGATGGTTTCTTCAATCAACAACAACGCCGTCCAGGGTGAGACTTTTCTCCCCGGACAAATCTTCATATTCGGCGGCTTCGCACTGCAGGCCAATTCGCTTGGCCATCTGAAGCAGATCGAAAGCTACGCCCCTGGCCATCAGGTCAGGTTTGGAAGCCTAAACTTCACGGCAGACATCCGCGGAGACTTGATCTTCGATGGATCCAAGCCGCAGCCGAGCGTGCCGCACTGTCACGATGGGCATGATCCAACTCTGCCGCCAGACAGTACCTTGGAGGCCGCACACGAATCCGCTCCGACCCATAGTTCGGAGCCGATCGCGCAGATCGAGGACGGGTGGCTGGACACCGCCTCGGGAGCTGCAACCGCTATGGCGATGGAGCCGAATACCGACCTTGTCCCCTATAAAGCCCGTGGCTCCGAGGTGCCGGACTCCCTGCCGGACTCCGAACCTCCTGCGCCCCTGCCAATCGAATCCGATTGGGCGCCGATCATGGAGTTCACCGCTGCGGACATCTTTCAACACTCACCCTTTGGCGACATCCTAAATTCGCTAAAGCATCTCTCGCTATCAGGAGAGCCCTGGCCGGACTGCGGCCAGGATGGTTGGGATGCGGACGACGAAGAAATTCAAAACCCACCCACCACCCACTTTGTAGCCACTGTCGACGATCTAACCGACATGCTAGACTACGACTCCGAAGACATCAACGGTATGGACGACGATGCCGGAGACGATCAAGAACCAGCGCCTACAGGGCACTGGAAAACCACCTCGTCATATGACATATACATGGTGGACACCCCAAAGGATGGGGACGGCGAAGAAGCAGCGGAGGCTGATTCCTTAAAGAAACAGCCCAAGCGCCGACGTCAGCGGCGCCGCTCTAAATCCCGCCACAACAAGAATGGAGATTCCGGCACAGGAGATAATAACACCCTAGAAAGTGCCGAAGACAACCCCCTCCAGCAAGATTCAGCGCAGGAGGACGCAGAAGCCAGCCCTCACGAGAGAGCGGCAGACGAAGAGGTCGAGGATGATAGTTACATACCTCCCTCCGGAGACGAGGCAAGCCTCGACGACGACGAATTTGTCGTGCCTGAGGATCTCGTCGAACAAGAGCGTTTCAAACGCAGGCTAATGGCGACGGCAAATAGCCTAAAGAAAAAGCAGCAACAGCTTCAAGCTGATCAAGACCTGCTAGCCGACAGATGGACCGAGGTCCTCGCGGCCGAAGAGTATGAACTCGAATGCCCCTCCAAAAGCTACCCAAAGCGCAAGTTGCTCCCCCGACTAGAGGAGGAAGCATACAAACTTCATCACCAGCGCACAATACGGCAGACCGACCACTTCGTGGCCACGATAGAGAGGCATCTAGGCCCTCCACCAGGACCGTACCCCGGCACCGCTCAAAAAGTACGAAGCCACGGGGGAACGCGCCGGACTTGCGGGATATATTGGAGAACAAGGCAAGACAATCCAGATCTATCTATGGATCATGCGGGCACCCCACGACCCACGACGAATACCGTCGCGCCGGATACAGCAACTCCGGCCGGGCCGAACACAGCAGACAACGCTCTCTTGAGCTACGTCATGATATTGCTCAATATAGAGGCGCCGCACACCCACTATGCTTCACAGACGAAGTAATGGATCGTCAAATCCCTGAAGGGTTTAAACCCGTTAACATTGAATCCTACGATGGCACAACAGACCCCGCGGTTTGGATCGAGGATTATCTCCTTCATATCCATATGGCCCGCGGCGACGATCTCCATGCCATCAAATATCTCCCGCTCAAGCTTAAAGGACCAGCTCGGCATTGGCTTAACAGCCTGCCCGCAGAGTCAATTGGGTGTTGGGAGGACCTGGAAGCCGCATTCCTCGACAACTTCCAGGGCACATATGTGCGACCACCAGACGCCGATGACCTAAGCCACATAATTCAGTAGCCAGACGAATCGGCCAGACAATTCTGGACACGGTTCTTAACAAAGAAAAATCAAATCGTCGACAGTCCGGATGCAGAGGCCCTCGCAGCCTTCAAACATAACATCCGCGATGAGTGGCTAGCCCGGCACCTAGGACAGGAAAAGCCGAAATCTATGGCAGCCCTCACATCACTCATGACCCGCTTCTGTGCGGGAGAGGACAGCTGGCTAGCTCGCAGCAACAACCTCAGCAAAAATGCTGGCAGTCCAGATACTAAGAACCACAATGGCAGGTCGCGTCGAAACAAAAGCAAACGCCGCGTTAGTGGCGATAACAACGAAGATACGGCAGTCAACGCCGGATTCAGAGGCTCTAAACCCGGTCAGCGGAAGAAGCCATTCAAAAGAACCACTCCGGGTCCGTCCAATTTGGACCGAATACTCGACTACTCTTGCCAGATACATGGCACACCCAAAAAGCCAGCCAATCACACCAACAGAGATTGTTGGGTATTCAAGCAGGCATGCAAGTTAATTGCCGAAAACAATGACAAGGGGCTGCACAGCGATGACGAGGAAGAGACCCGGCCGCCGAACAGTAGAGGACAGAAGGGCTTCCCCCCACAAGTGCGGACGGTAAACATGATATACGCAACCCATATACCCAAGAGGGAGCGGAAGCGTGCACTTAGGGACGTATATGCGATGGAGCCAGTCGCCCCGAAGTTCAATCCATGGTCCTCTTGCCCGATCACTTTCGATCGAAGAGACCACCCAACCATTATCCGCCATGGCGGATTCGCCGCATTGGTTTTAGACCCAATCGTCGATGGATTTCACCTCACGAGAGTCCTGATGGACGGCGGCAGTAGCCTAAACCTGCTTTATCAGGATACAGTGCGCAAGATGGGCATAGACCCCTCAAGGATTAAACCTACAAAGACGACCTTCAAAGGCGTCATACCAGGTGTTGAGGCCAATTGTACAGGCTCAGTCACACTGGAAGTGGTCTTCGGATCCCCGGATAATTTCCGAATCGAGGAGTTAATCTTCGACATAGTCCCGTTCCGCAGCGGCTATCACGCTCTGCTCGGACGAACCGCGTTCACAAAGTTCAACGCGGTGCCGCATTATGCATACCTCAAGCTCAAGATGCCAGGCCCTCGTGGAGTCATCACGGTCAACGGAAATACGGAACACTCCCTCCGAACGAAGGAACACACAGCGGCTCTCGCGGCAGAAGTACAGAGCAGCCTTTTAAGGCAATTTTCGAGTCCGGCCGTTAAACGACCGGACACGGCCAAACGCGCCCGGAGCAACATCAATCAAGACCACCTGGCACGTTCCGAGCACGTGTAGCAATGCGGCCCCAACCCCAGCCCTCGCATGATTGCAAGACCAGCTCTTCGCGTACATCATTACGCTCTGGAGATACCATGGGAATAGGGGGAGGGGCACGACCACAACAGGCCCAGAGTGCGGCTCAACCACACCAGGGGCTCCCAAGTGTGTCGCTCTTTTTTTTCCTTCTTTTTATACACAGGACTCCATTCACCAGAGGCCCTGTCCGGTGGCGAACCTGCCGAACTCACGATGCAACAGCCAGGGAGGGACAAAGGCTGCGACGAACACTCAGGTGGTCTCCATTATGAGCATTAAATTTGTTAAATACACCAGTCCGCAGCCCACCCCTGGAGGGGGACATGTTTAATTAGTCCAATCCCTTGCTTACCGCACTATTTGTATCATTCTGCACTCATGGCAGAATTCCTCGAATAAACAATGCAGCACTTTTTACCTATAATTGCATTACTTTACATATATGTTCATTAATGACATCTCGCACCCGTATACTTTGGTACGGCCGAATACACCAGGGGCTTATGTTCCCCTCATTATGGTGTGATAAGTCCGAACACTTTCACAAGTGCGGCACCCCGAACTTATAGCATTATATGAATCGGCTCCGAATCATGTCTTGGGTCAATAGTTGGGTTTGCCCGGCTCCCATATTTTGGTACCTTATGTTCCGTTCTGTCGGCTAAGGTAGCACTGGGAGAACGACTGCGATTGCGCCCCGGTTGAGCTGGGCGAGCGCCTCAGTGGAGAAAGCTAAAACTGACTGTCATGATAAGGCGAGAGACTGGTCGCTGTTCGAGAGGTCTTTTCGAGTCCCTAAAGACTTATGCCGCTTCGAGCGAAGAACCGGATAATGTCCGGCCAAGGCGTGGATAGCGCCCCGAACTCGGTCTTCCGAATACTAGGGGCTTCGCCGAAATTTAAAATTATAGAATTCTATGGCTAAGTGAGAGTGTTCAAGCATTATAAGTCCGGTTGCCTTGTTCGTTGAGTTGAGCGCCTCCGTAGATAGACCCAAAAATGGGAACAAGAGCGCTCAAGTTTATCCCGAACACCCCAGCACTCGTGGCATGGGGGCTGAAGCCGACGACTTGCCATCTCTCAGATTTTATAAACGGCCGCACAGAAGGTAATATTTTAAATCAATAAGCGTTGCTTAGCGCATATGAACAAAGTTTTCAGCGCACAGGATAACACATCGCGAGTTTAATCAATAATTACATCTCTGGGGCACTCTTCCGCAATCTTGCGGGCACCCTTCAGGACAGTCTTATAGTACATCTTGGGCGTACGATACTCCTTGCCCGCTGGCGGCGCGTCAGTGATAAGCCTCTCCGCATCCAGCCTGCCCCAATGCACCTTTGCGCGGGCAAGGGCCCGACGGGCACCTTCAATACAGGCGGAGCGCTTGATGACCTCCACCCAGGGGCATGCATCCACCAGCCGCCGCACGAGGCCGAAGTAGCTCCCAGGCATGGCCTCTCCAGGCCACAGCCGGACTATGAGGCCCTTCATGGCCTGCTCGGCTACCTTGTGGAGCTCGACCAGCTGCTTCAGCTGGTCGCTAGGGGGCACCGTATGTCCGGCCTCAGCGTACTGAGACCAGAAGACCTTCTCCGTTGAGCTCCCCTCCTCGGCTCGGTAGAATGCGGCGGCATCGAACACGCTGCGAGGCAGATCTGCAAATGCCCCTGGAGAGCTCCGAATTCGGGTAAGTGTCAGGTAGTTTACATTAACATGCTTGCTTTGCATGAAAAATGCCTTACCCACCGCTATTTTCTTCACATCCTCAGTCTCCTGGAGGGCCTTACGGGCCTTGGCCTTAGCGGCTTTGGCACTTTCAAGAGCCGAGGCAAGCTCGGACTCTCGAGTCTTCGAGTCGCGCTCCAAACTCTCATGCTTTTCCATGAGAGCCTGGAGCTCTTGCCGCACCTCCGCCACCCGCCCCACCTGCTTCTCTCGCTCTGCTCGTTCCGCGACCGCATTGCGTTCGGCCGCGGACACGGCCTCCTTCAGGGTTGCCACCTCGTTCGTGGCCCCTGCTGTACCCACGTTATCCTTGTTATTTCCATTGCAACCAAAATCCTTTTCTGTAAGGTACAAATTTAAAAGTGGTGTTACTCACCTTCTTTATCCTCGAGCTGCTTCTTGTCAAGGCCGAGCTCTTGCTCGGACCGCTCGAGGTCCTGCTTCAAAGCACCGACCTCCGCAATCAGTGCGGCAGAGGTCAGCAGCGCAGCCTGCAAACCCATATTGACATGATTTTTTAGCACTCCTGCGTTTGTATTTTTTAGATCAGTGCGGCAGAGGTCAGCAGCGCAGCCTGCAAACCAAGCATCAGGGGCTACTGTCTATGCGGTATTACATTACATATTTTAAACTTCTTACCTCAAAGCCTGTTAGAAGGCTACTGCAGGCTTCGGTCAGCCCGCTCTTGGAACATCGAACCTTCTGAATCACCGCACTCATGATAGTGAGGTGTTCTTCCTCGATGGAAGCGCCATTGAGCGCCTCCAACAAGTTGTCCGGCGCCTCCGGTTCGACGGAGGCTGCCGGTGTCACGGTCTTGCCCTTCTTACGAAGGGGCCGCCTGCCGGGCTCTGGAACCACTTCGGGTTCCGGCATGGAGTCCGGTGCAAAGTCCGGGAGGCTGCCTTGTGGCACCTCCGGAGCCTCCTCCTGATGGATCCCCTCCTGGGATCCCACCTCGGCATCTTCAGCGTGGCGAGGGGTGGAGGCAGTCGGGATGGAATCTACATCCGACGGAACCAGCGACCCGCTCAATGAAGCAGGGAGATCATCATCGGCCGAACTACAGGTAGTGTGCGGCATTAGAAGGACACTATGTGACACAAAGGAGAAATTATAAATCATTCAGGAATCCGGATACTTACGATCTTGCCGGAGGCCTGGCCCTTGAGGGCCACTCTTCGTCGCCAACGTTGGCGTTGGTGGAGCTGTCTGGGGGAATAGTCCGTCCCCTCTTGGACCCTTCGGCTTCCCCCGTTGGGGAGGCCTTCCTCTTCGTCTCTCCCTCCTCGGGGAGAGAGTCCTCTTTCTCCTCCTCGTCTTCGGGGGAGGAGTCTGCCTCGGAGCCATCGGACGATGAGTCCGATATCACCTGGCGCCGGGAACTTCTTCGAGTTCCCGTGGCCTTCTTCTTGGCCTTCTTCTCCGGCACCACATAAAGTGTCGGGACCAGCAGCCCCATTAAACGGGCGTCCGCTGGTTCTTCGGGTAGGGGAGCCGGACAGTCTACCTGTCCGACGTCCTCTGCCAGTCCTGTCAAAGGCATTGGGAGTTTTAGATCCCACATAGAGTCAAACTCTGATAGAAAATAAATGTCCCATAGAGGATAACAAAGCTTACCTCACCGGCCGGGCGCTTGGTGCTGAATCCGCGGTCTTCCGTCGCGGATGCGGGGGCTTCTCCGCCCTTGAACAGCACCCTCCAGGCAGCTTCATACGTCGTGTCGAAGAGCCCGCTCAAGGCCTGGTGCTGTGCCGGATCGAACTCCCATAAATTGAAGGCCCGTTGTTGGCAGGGGAGAATCTGGCAGATGAGCATGACCTGGATCACGTTGACAAGCTTGAGCTTCTTGTTCACCAAGGTCTGGAGACAGGACTGGAGTCCGGTCAGCTCCTCCGAACTGCCCCATAGCAAGCCCTTATTTTTCCAGGAGGTGAGCTGCATAGGGGCACCAGATCTGAACTCGGGGGCCGCTGCCCATTTAGGGTCCCGCGGTTCGGTGATATAGAGCCACCCCGATTGCCACCCTTTGATGGTTTCCACAAAGGCGCCCTCGAACCAGAGGACGTTGGGAATCTTGCCCACCATGGCGCCTCCTCACTCCGCTTGGACGCCCTTCACTACCTTTGGCTTGACGTTGAAGGTATTGAGCCACAAGCCAAAGTGGGGCCGGATGCAGAGAAAGGCCTCACACACGACGATAAATGCCGAGATGTTGAGGATGAAGTTTGGCGCCAGATCGTGGAAGTCCAGGCCGTAGTAGAACATGAGCCCCCGTATGAAGGGATGAAGTGGGAAGCCCAGTCCGCGGAGGAAGTGGGGAAGGAATACAACCCTCTCATGGGGCCTGGGGGTGGGGATGAGCTGCCCCTCGTCGAGCAACCGGTGCGCGATGTCGCTGGAAAGATATCCGGCGCCGCGCAGCTTTGCGATGTGCTCCTCCGTAACAGAAGAGGCCAACCACTTGCCTCCCGCTCTGGACATGACTGGAGGAGGTTGAGACGAGATGTGCGGACTTGGGCGCTGGAGCTCGAGTGCGCAGAGATGGATAAGCAAAGGAGGAAGAAGGTGTAGGTGAAAGGGTGGATCCTTATCCCCTTATATATAGGCGGACGAAGACTATGCGTCCCCACCGGCCTGGTAAAACTCGCTTATCTCCCAAGCGCCACCATCAATGGCGCGGTTGGGTTACCCACGTCCGTATTGATGGGAATCCCGGAATAAGGGGAACACGATCTCTGCTTCGACAAGACGTGCCAAGGAAACCGCTTCGCTAAACGCGCTGAGGTGGTATAATAAAAAACGATTCAAGTAAAGGCTTGGTGGTGGTATGGCGTCATGCCATGAAAAATGTCAGCAGATTGAACTTGTGTACATATTATACTCTCTACGGTGGAATGTGGAAATTATTTTGCAGAGCAGGACACTATCCTGGTGTCCACAATCTTCTATGAATTATTCGGAGGTGGAACCCGCCTTGCAATGCCGAACAATATGCGCGCCGGACTCATCGTCATTGAAGCCTGGTTCAGGGGCTACTGAGGGAGTCCTGGACTAGGGGGTGTCCGGACAGCCGGACTATCATCGTCAGCCGGACTCCAAGACTATGAAGATACAAGATTGAAGACTTCGTCCCGTGTCCGGATGGGACTTTCCTTGGCGTGAAAGGCAAGCTTGGCGATACGGATATGTAGATCTCCTACCATTGTAGCTGACTCTGTGTAACCCTAGCCCTCTCCGGTGTCTATATAAACCGGAGGGTTTTAGTCCGTAGGACAACACAACCATTACAACAATCATACCATAGGCTAGCTTCTAGGGTTTAGCCTCCTTGATCTCGTGGTAGATCCACTCTTGTACTACCCATATCATCAATATCAATCAAGCAGGAGTAGGGTTTTACCTCCATCGAGAGGGCCCGAACCTGGGTAAAAACATCGTGTCCCTTGTCTCCTGTTACCATCCGCCTAGACGCACAGTTCGGGACCCCCTACCCGAGATCCGCCGGTTTTGACACCGACAATGGCCCCCATCGCCGGTCTCTGTGGGGGTCAATTTCCCCCTCTCTTCAGCGACAGAGGTATTACCCTCTATCGCCACCTTCACGGCCTCCCGCACCTCCCTGTGACTTGGAGAGGTTCTTCGGGACAACACTTCGGTGTTGTCTATAGCGGTGGGTGGGGATACCTGCGGAGGCGAATTGCTCTCCATTGCGTTTGGCCCTAGCGAGTTCCCAGATGACGACGAACACAGAGGAAGATCACGAGCCGGACTGCAATACACAATTCAGTATGTTAAAATAACAAGGCATAAATTTGGATATATGTACAGTGTCTTCGGATACTTACGATCCGGCCAAGGGCTTCGGCCTGGGATGCCACTCGGGGATGGCATCGGCATCCTCTTCAAAATCATCCGAAAGGGAGGGTTTCCCCTTCTTGGTCGCCTCCTGTGACGCCCCGATTCAATCTACACTAATCATGCACGCAAATGTGTACGATCAAGATCAGGGACTCACGGGAAGATATCACAACACAACTCTAAAAGTAAAATAAGTCATACAAGCATCATATTACAAGCCAGGGGCCTCGAGGGCTCGAATATAAGTGGTCGAACATAAACGAGTTAGCGGAAACAACAATATCTGAGTACATACATAAGTTAAACAAGTTGCCATAAGATGGCTAGCACAAACTGGGATACAGATCGAAAGAGGCGCAGGCCTCCTGCCTGGGATCCTCCTAAACTACTCCTGGTCGTCGTCAGCGGCCTGCACGTAGTAGTAGGCACCTCCAGTGTAGTAGGAGTCATCGTCGACGGTGTCGTCTGGCTCCTGGGCTCCAACGTCTGGTTGCGGCATCCGAGAAGAAGAGGATAAAGGGGGAAAAGAGGGAGCAAAGCAACCGTGAGTACTCATCCAAATTACTTGTAAGCAAGGATCGACACTACATATGCATGGGTATATGTGTAAAGAGGCAATCTCGATGGACTGAACTACAGAATGCCAGAATAAGAGGGGGATAGCTAGCCCTATCGAAGACTACGCTTCTGGCAGCCTCCATCTTGCAGCATGTAGAAGAGAGTAGATTGAAGTCCTCCAAGTAGCATCGCATAGCATAATCCTACCCGGCGATCCTCCCCTCGTCGCCCTGTGGGAAAGCGATCACCGGGTTGTCTCTGGAACTTGTCTGGGTGTGTTTTATTTAGTATTCGGTTCTAGTTATCATAAGGTCAAGGTACAACTCCGGGTCGTCCTTTTACCAAGGGACACAACTATTCGAATAGATAAACTTCCCTGCAGGGGTGCACCACGTAACCCAACACGCTCGATCCCTCTGGCCGAACACACTTTCCTGGGTCATGCCCGGCCTCGGAAGATCAACACGTCGCCGCCCTACCTAGGCACAACAAAGAGGTCAGCACGCCGGTCTAAATCCTATGTGTGGAGGGGTCTGGGCCCATCGCCCATTGCACACCTGCCCGTTGCGTACGCGGCCGGTGAGCAGACCTAGCCTCCCTTATACAAGGGCAGGCATTCCAGTCCAACCCGGCGCGCGTCGCTCATTCGCTGACGTCAAGAAGGCTTCGGCTGTACCACAACGTCGAGTGCCCATAGCTGTTCCCGCGTAGTTGGTTAGTACTTATAGGCTAGTGGCCAGACTCAGATCAAATACCAAGATCTCGTTAAGCGTGTTATTTTGAGGTAACCGTGGACACTGACCAGGGCCAGGCCCACCTCTCACCTAGGTGGTCTCATCCTGCCATGTCGCTCCGCCATAAAGATCCACTCAGAGGGCCGTCGGGAAAGTATGTCCTTTCAGCCCCCAATCCGTGAATCAACCGCGGGTACTCAACGAGCCGACCCGACTTTAGTCACCATCTGTATAGTCACCATCTGTATAGTATGTATGTATGTAAGTATATACTCGTGATCACCTCCCGAGTGATCACGGCCCGATAGTATAGCAAGGCAGACAGACAAGAATGAAGGACCATAGATGATAAACTAGCATCCTATACTAAGCATTTAGGATTGCAGGTAAAGTATCAACAACTGTAGCAACAATGACAGGCTATGCAACAAAATAGGATTAACCGAAAACAGTAACAGGCTATACTACTCTAATGCAAGCAATAGAGGGTAGAATAGGCAATATCTGGTGATCAAGTGGGGTCTTGGCTGGTTGCTCTGGCAAGAAGGAGGGGTCGTCAACTCCGTAGTCGAATTGGGCAGCAGCAGCGTCGGTCTTGTAGTCTACCGGAGAGAAGAGGGGGAAGAAACAATAAATACAATGCAAACACAAGCATGATGATGCATGACATGACAATGAGTGGTGCTAGGCATGCCCTGACGCGGCAGTAGGTGGTACCGACGAAGGGGGAAAACATCCGGGAAAGTATCCCCGGTGTTTTTGTTTTTGGACAGATGAACCGGGGGTGAAATGTTGCAGATTCACTATGCTAGGGACGCGTGGCCGACGAACAGGTAGCGTATCCGGATTTGTCTCGTTGTTCTGAGCAACTTTCATGTACAAAGTTTTTCCATCCGAGTTATGAATTATTTTATATTAATTTTTAAAGTTTTAAATCATTTTCTAAATTATTATTAATTTGAAATTAAATAGTAAATGCTAAATGTACCCAGCCCTGTGTACACAATAACATGTGGGCCAGGGGGACCCAGTTGACTAGTTAATGTTTGAATGGTCAACAGGGGGTGGGCCCCCCTGTCATTGACAGATTAGGCTAATCAGGGTTTAGTTAAGTTAACTAGTGATTAGGTTAATCTAATCAGGATTAATTAAGTTAATTAATTCTTTAATTAGTTAATTAATTAATTTTATTATTTATTTATTTATTTATTTATTGACTTCTTTATTAAAAAACGTTCCAGGTGGTGAGGCCCATGTGTCATAGGCCAGGGGCCTTAGCGGGCGGGCTAACGGGCGCAGGGGCGGGCGCCAGGCGCGGTTCGGGCACTGCCCGAGCGGGCGCTGCGGGCCAACGCTGGCGGCCATGACCGTAGCCGGAGCAAGGCGGCGCGGCGAGGTCAGTGGCCACTGCAGCCGCGGTGGTGGCTGCGGGCGGTGTGCAGAGGAGGCGAGGATGGCTGGAGCGGCGCACGGAGAGGAAAGGCGAGGCCGGAGCGAGCGGCACGGCCACCAGGGCGCGTGCCGATGGCGAGCGGGTGCCATGGCAGAGCGGAACTGGACGGAGCGGCAGCGGGGGTGAGGCCATGCACGGGCGCGCACGAAGGCGAGGTCACCGGCAGAGAGCAGCAACGGGGGCCGTCGAGGCCGCAGGCGAGCGCGGGGTCGCGCGGGTGCGGGACGGCAAGCAGGACTGCGCATGGGGAGCGGCAGAGGGGCACGCGCGTGTGCATGCGGTCGCGGGCGCGGTCGGCGAGCGGGAACAGGGGAAGGAGAAGGAGGGCGGAGGTGGTGTTGTGCGGTGGCCGTGGGAGGGAAGTGGGGGAGTCGGGCGACGGGGTGTGGATTAGGGCTTCGGGGGCCGTGAGGGGAGGTTCCCTTTTTATTTTGTTGTTGTTAGTTTTAGTTTTTCCTTTTTATCTTATTTCTTTTTTATTTTAATCCCTTTTAAATATTTAGGCCTTTTATAAAAGCACGGTTCCTTAGCCATAATTACCTAGGCATTTATTTGCACACTCCGAACATTTTTGTTTTAATGTTTGGAAACTTTTGTTGTTTGCCCTATTTTGAATTTGATTTTTGAACCGGTTTTGAACTAACGAAAGATTAGCAACAGTAACAGAGGTGACATGGCATCGCCGTTAAAAATCTTCTCCACTACAAGAAATCTCGTCCCGAGATTTAGGAGGTAGAAGAAAACAGTGTGGGATATTCATCACGCAGGCGATCCTCGCATTCCCAAGTGGCTTCATCTTCAGAGTGATGCGACCACTGGACTTTGAGGAACTTAATCGCCTTCTAACGTGTGCGGTTTTTAGCTTGGTCGAGAATGCGGATCGAATGCTCTTTATAGGAGAGATCCTGTTTTAACTCGAGCACTTCATGATCCACCGCTCGGATTGGGTCCTTGAAGCAGCGGCGGAGTTGTGACATGTGGAACACATCGTGAACCCGAGAAAGGTTTGACGGAAGCTCCAGTTGATATGCCACTTTTCCACACCTTTCCAGAATAGTGAAAGGACCAATATAGCGAGGAGCTAGCTTGGCCTTGATCCCGAAGCGGTGAGCACCCTTCATTGGTGCGACTCGAAGATAAGCCTTTTCGCCAGGTTGATAGACCATGTTCTTATGATGACGGTCATACTGACTCTTCTGACGTGACTGGGCAGTCTTGAGATTCTCGAGAATAATGCTGACTTGTTCTTCGGCATGTTGGATAATATCCGGACCGAAGAGTGGATGTTCCCCAGTTTCTGACTAGTTCAGAGGGGTTCGGCACTTTCGTCCATATAACACTTTGAAGGGGGCCATCTTCAGACTTGCTTGATAGCTATTATTATAAGAGAACTCAGCATATGGGAGAGATTCCTCCCATTTCTTGCCAAAGGAAATAACACAAGCTCAAAGCATGTCTTCGAGAACTTGGTTGACACGTTCAACTTGCCCTTGCGAGAGGATGAAAAGCAATGCTGAAAGACAGATGAGTCCCCATAGCTTCTTGGAAACTTGCCCAAAATCTTGAAGTGAATAAACTACCACGGTCTGAACTGATTACCAATGGAATACCGTGAAGTGAGACAATTCTGGACATGTAGAGGGTTGCCAGCTGACTATCAGTGATCGTTTCTTTGACAGCGAAAAAATGTGCAACTTTAGAAAGCCGGTCAATGACGACAAGAATAACAGCATTGCCTTTCTGCGATTTGGGAGAACCAGTGACGAAGTCCATTTCAACATGGTCCCATTTCCATTAAGGAATAGAGATAGGTTGCAGAGTTCTAGCAGGCATTTGATGTTCTGCTTTGATACGATGGCAAACGTCACACTCAGCAACATAACGGGCAATGTCTTGCTTCATATTAGACCACCAGAATCTCTGACGAATGTCTTGGTACATCTTGGTGCTACCGGGATGAATAGACAAAGGTGTATCATGAGCTTCCTTCATAACCCTTGGAGTCAGATTCAGGTTTTCCCTCTTACTCGGAACCACTAGGCGGCCTTTGAAGTACAAGGTGACATCATCAGCAATAGTGAAGAATGAGGGATTTCCTTCTGCGAGATAGCGTTTGATCTTCTCGACTTCATCGTCACATTTCTGTATCCATTTGATGGTGTCCACAAGATCTGGTCTAGCAACCAGGGTATTGAGAGAACCCTGGGAAACAACATGGAGGTTCATTTTTGGAACCCTGGGGGAGGGGGAGCGAGTGCACCAGGAGGAACAATATGGAGGTTCAGCTTTCTGAATTCTTCAACAAGCGAGGGTTGAACCTTGTGATCCTGGAGGTGGTTGCAGTAAGATTTGCGGCTCAAGGCATCAGCCAATACATTAGCCTTGACTGGAGTATAGGAGATACCCAAGTTAAAATCTGCTACAGTCTCCATCCATCTCTGTTGACGGAGGTTCAGGTCTGGTTGAGTAAATAGATACTTCAGACTTTGATGGTCGGTGAAGATCTCGCAATGATTACCGAGAAGGTAATGTCGCCACTGTTTTAGTGCATGGATAAAAGCAGCAAGCTCGAGGTCATGAACTGGATAGTTCTCTTTGTGAGGGCGCAATTGACGAGAGGCATAAGCAGTCACTTTACGCTCCTGCATTAGTATAGCGCCTAAGCCTTGACGTGAAGCATCACAATAAATTACGAAGTCCTTCTTAGTATCTGGAGGAGCAAGCACCGGGGCAGAGGTCAGCTTGTCTTTGAGCGCCTGGAAACTTTCCTGACACTTTTCTGTCCACTCAAACTTGACACCCTTATGAAGTAGGTTAGTCAGAGGTCTAGCAATCTTGGAGAAGTTCTCGATGAATCGACGACAATAGCTGGCGAGTCCGAGAAAACTACTGACTTGCTTGACATTCTTCGGAGGAGTCCAATTGAGAATAGCCTGAACTCGCTCGGGGTTGACGGCGATACCATCCTTGGAGATGACATGCCGAAGATAGGTTACTTCGGGAAGCCAGAATTCACACTTGGAGAACTTGACATAGAGTTGATGCTCTCTAAATTTTTCCAGAACAAGATGAAGATGTTCAGCATGTTCTTCTTCATTCTTGGAATATACAAGGATATCATCCAGATAAACCACGACAAACTTGTCGAGGTATTCCATAAATATATAGTTCATCAAACAAGAGAAGGTGGCTGGAGCATTGGTTAATCCAAAAGACATGACGGTGTACTCGTATGAACCATAGCGAGTCACAAATGTGGTCTTTGGGATATCTTCTTCACGAACACAGATCTGGTGGTAACCCAACCTCAAGTCGAGTTTACAGAACACTGACGAACCAGCCAGTTGATCATACAAATCATTGATTCGAGGAAGAGGATATTTGTTCTGAATGGTAGCTTGGTTAATAGGGCAATAGTCTTGGACCAATCGGTTTGTCCCATCCTTCTTCTTGACAAAGAGAGAAGGTGTTCCCCAAGGAGAGCAACTTGGGCGAATGCAACCACTTCGTAGAGACTTGTCGATTTCCTCCTTAAGCTCAATGAGTTCATGCGGCGGCTTCTTGTAGGGCTGTTTGGCTATAGGAGTGGTGCCTGGTTTCAAGATGATGATGAATTCGACAGCTCTGGCAGGGGGAATCCCTGGAAGCTCTTCAGGAAAGACGTCAAGGAATTCACGCACGACAGGGATGTTTTCAATGCCCTCTAGTGGTGTAGCGTTCAGTGCATTCAACGCATAAAGCCTTGCCTCGGCATTCTGAACCAGACAAGCATTGTAGCTTATAATTTCATCAGAAGGGTGTAGCAGATGTACGGTCTTAGTGGCGCAAACTATAGAACCAGTATGCGCTTTCAACCAATCCATACCCAGAATGAGGTCGATGTTACACGACTTCAGGACAATGGGAGAGGCATAGAATTCCAACCCTTCGATTTCCATGGGAATGTTTTGACTAACCATAGAGGTTTGACATTGGTCGGCGGGTTTTTTTACCACTAGTGGAGTGCTTATGACCTCACATTTAAGGTAGTGCTTGTATGCAAAATCTTCTGACATGAATGAATGCGATGCACCAGTATCAAATAAAACGGATGCTGGTACTGAATTTACGAGGAGTATACCCATCACGGTAGCAGGTTGGTCCTGAGCTTCATTCAGATCAACGTGGTTGGCATGAACACGACCATAAGACTTGTCATTGTTGTTGCGAGGTTGGTTGTTACCACGACCAACTGCTGGAAGGGCCAGTTGATTCTGGTTCTGGTTCCATTCCCTAGCACGGTGTCCTGGCTGACTACACATGAAGCACATACCATTATTGGGAGTGGGAGCAGGAGCTCGGGGTGGTGGAGCTGGAAGTCTTGGCTGCCTAGATGGTGGAGGAGGCAGACGCAGTGTGCTCCTCGCTATATTGGTCCTTTCACTATTCTGGAAAGGCGTGGAAAAGTGGCATATCAAATGGAGCTTCCATCAAACCTTTCTCATGTGTTCCACGTGTCACAACTCCGCCCCTACTTCAAGGACCCAATCCGAGCGGTGGATCATGAAGTGCTCGAGTTGCAACAGGACCTCTCCTATAAAGAGCATTCGATCCGCATTCTCAACCAAGCTGAACGCCGCACATGTCAGAAGGCGATTAAGTTCCTCAAAGTCGAGTGGTCGCATCACTCTGAAGACAAAGCCACTTGGGAATGCGAGGATCGCCTGCGTGCTGAATACCCCGCATTGTTCCCTTCTACCTTCTAAATATCGGGACGAGATTTCTTGTAGTGGAGGAGATTTATAACTCCGCCTCTAGATCCGCGGAAGCCGCCCTTTTATTCCTTCCCCCCTTGTGGGGAGAATTTCTCTCTTCCTCCTCTACATCTTCATCATGAGAGGAGGAGGTCTCGGTATCTTCGGATATAACGTCCGAAGTGCCCTTACAACGGAGGTCGCCTCTGGCCTCCTTGCCTTTCTTCTTGGCCTTCTTCTCCGGCGCCTGATATGGCGTCGGAACCAGCATCTTCGTCAACAAAGGGATAACTGGGTCTTCGAGCAACGAAGCTGGACATTGGATTTGCTCCGCCTTCTTTGTCCAGCCCTGTGGGAGTAATGGAAAGTTCAATATACTCTTTGGATTTGCAAATTAAAGTCATCATAAGACTTACGGGAGTAGCCGGACGAGCGCAGTCGAGGCCGCGGTCTTCGATCTTTTCCGGCTACAACTTTTGAATCTTGAAAAGTAGCTTCCATATGTATTCGTGCATCGTGACGAAGAACCGCTGCAGGGTCCGAGGACTGGCCGGGTCGAATTCCCACATATGTTGGGTCCGGCGTTGACAAGGGAGAATCCGACGAAAAAGCATCACCTGGATCATGCTGGCAAGGCTGGTGTTCTTGTTTATCATGCCCTTGACACGGCTCTCCAACATCGTCACCTCCTCAGGCGAATCCCAATCTAGGCCCTTATTGAGACAGGATGTAAGCCACATCGGGGGCCCGGATTTGAACTCAGGAGCGGCGGCCCATGTGGTATCGCGGGGTTCTGTGATATAGAACCACCCCTACTGACATCCCTTGACGGACTCCACGAAGGTTCCCTTTAGCCAGGTGACGTTGCGGAGTTTGCTCACCATGGCGCCGCCGCACTGCGCGTGTTGGCCTTCGACCACCTTCGGCTTCACATTGAAGATCTTGAGCCATAGGCCGAAGTGGGGAGGGACGCGGAGGAATCCCTCGCACATGACGATAAACACTGAAAGGTTGAGGAAGGAATTTGGGGCTAGATCATGAAAATCTAACTCATAGTAAAACATAAGACCGCAGACAAAAGGATGGAGGGGAAACCCTAGCCCGCGAAGGAAATGGGGGATGAACACTACCCTCTCATTAGTCTTCGGAGTGGGAATGATCTGCTTTTTAGCAGGGAGACGGTGGATTATATCCGCGGCCAGGTACCCAGCTTCCCAGAGCTCCTTGATGTTCTCCTTTGTAACAGAGGAAGCCATCCACTTGCCCTATGTGCCCCAGATCCGACATGCCTGGAGTACTGGGTGGCAATGGAAGAGATTGGAACTTGGGTGCTGGAGCTCGAATGGCAGATGGGCAGAGGAGGAAGAAGGCATGCGGTAAAAAGACGGACCTTTATCTTCTTATAAAGGTAGTGGGTATCAAGCGTCCCCCTCCCCGGAGCCTTAAATCTCGCATATTCCCAAGGGAACATGTGAACGGCACGGTTGGATTACCCAAACCCTTATTAATAGGAATCCCGTGATAAAGGGACATGATCCTTGCTTTGACAAGACGTGCCTATGACCGTGCCTCGAAACATGAAGTGGGGGCCATAAAACGGTTCAGAATACTAATGAGGCCAGGACATAACGCCTCGCCGGAAAGATCGCCTATGGACGTGTCTTTCTTTGTTACGAGTAATTTTAGCCTTACAGCTTAAGGATGTAATTATTAAACAGAGCCGAATACTATTATCATATGTGGAAGACTGCTTTGGAGTATTCGGAGAAGGAACCTGCCTTGCAATGCCGAGACAATCTGCGTGCCGGATACATCGTCATTGAAGCCCGGTTCAGGGGCTACTGAGGGAGTCCTAGACTATGGGGTCCTCGGGGAGCCGGCCTATGTGACATGGGCAGGACTGAAGGGCCGTGAAGATACAAGATAGAAGCCCTTCTCCTATGTCCGGACGGGACTCTCCTTGGCGTGGATGGCAAACTTGGCATCCGGATGTATAGTTTCCTTCCTCTCTAAACCGACTTTTGTTGGGGAACGTAGTAATTTCAAAAAAAAATCCTACGCACACGCAAGATCATGGTGATGCATAGCAATGAGAGGGGGAGTGTATCTTCATACCCTTGAAGATCGCTAAGCGGAAGCGTTTATCAACGCGGTTGATGTAGTCGTACACCTTCACGATCCACCCCGATCAAGTACCGAACGTACGGCACCTCCGCGTTCAGCACACGTTCAGCTCGATGACGTCGTCGCCTTCTTGATCCAGCAAGACGGGCGAAGTAGTAGATGAGTTCCGGCAGCACAACGGCGTGATGACGGTGTTGGTAAAGAACAATCTCCGTAGGGCTTCGCCTAAGCACTATGGAAACTATGACGGAGGATAAACTAGAGGGGACGGGGTTGCCGGCACATGGCTTGGTGTTTCTTGATGTTTCTTTGGTGCTAGCCCTGCCCCTCTATTTATATGTTGAGCCTTGGGGTCAAAACTTGGAGTAAAAGCCTCCACAAGTCGGTTTCACCCGAAAGGCAAGAGTCCTTCCCGGACTCCAGGGCCAGACGCCAGGGTTCCCGGCGTCTGGACCCAGACGCCAGGGACCCTCGCGTCTGGCCCCTGGACTCCGCAAAACTTTCTTTTGCGCCTTCCAAAAACCTTGCGGGCTTTCCCCTTTGGCCCAAATAAAGTGTTCTCGTACCCAAACATTTTGGGAAACATCCGGAACCCCTTCCGGTGAATTCTGGAACCCTTCCGGAGACCAAACACTATTATCACATATATCAATCTTTATCTTCGGACCATTCCGGAGTTCCTCGTCATGTCCATGATCATATCCGGGACTCCGAACATCATTCGGCCACCACATACATAACTCATATAATACTATATCGTCAACAAACGTTAAGCGTGCGGACCCTACGGGTTCGAGAACTATGTAGACATGACCGAGACACTTCTCTGGTCAATAACCAATAGCGGAACCTGGATGCCCATATTGGCTCCTACATATTCTACGAAGATCTTTATCGGTCGAACCACATAACAACATACGTTGTTCCCTTTGTCATCGGTATGTTACTTGCCCGAGATTTGATCGTCGGTATGACCATACCTAGTTCAATCTTGTTACCGGCAAGTCTCTTTACTCGTTATGTAATGCATCATCCCGCAACTAACTCATTAGTCACATTGCTTGCAAGGCTTATAGTGATGTGCATTACCGAGAGGGCCCAGAGATACCTCTCCGACAATCGTAGTGACAAATCCTAATCTCGAAATACGCCAACTCAACAAGTACCTTCAGAGACACCTGTAGAGCTCCTTTATAATCACCCAGTTACATTGTGACGTTTGGTAGCACACAAAGTGTTCCAAAGGTATTCGGGAGTTGCATAATCTCATAGTCATAGGAACATGTATAAGTCATGAAGAAAGCAATAGCAACATACTAAACGATCAAGTGCTAAGCTAACGGAATGAGTCAAGTCAACCACATCATTCTCCAATGATGTGATCCCGTTAATCAAATGACAACTCATGTCTATGGCTAAGAAACTTAACCATCTTTGATTCAACGAGTTAGTCAAGTAGAGGCATACTAGTGACATTATGTTTGTCTATGTATTCACACTTGTACTAAGTTTCCGGTTAATACAATTTTAGCATGAATAATAAACATTTGTCATGAAATAAGGAAATAAATAATAACTTTATTATTGCCTCTAGGGCATATTTCCTTCAACTTTGCAACCCTAGTCCCCTCCGGTGCCTATATAAACCGGAGGGGTTAGTCCTTAGAGGCAATCACAGTCATATAGGCTAGACATCTAGGGTTTAGCCATTACGATCTCGAGGTAGATCAACTTTTGTAAACCCTATACTCATCAAAGTCAATCAAGTAGGAAGTAGGGTATTACCTCCATTAAGAGGGCCCGAACATGGGTAAATATCGTGTCCCCTGCCTCCTTTTACCTTCGATCCTTAGACACACAGTTCGGGACCCCCTACCCGCGATCTGCCGATTTTGACACCGACAATACCCATTAATGACGTTGACCATTGTTAATCCTCCATGTGTCGGCCCCTTAATCATCAACGGAGCCATGTGTCAACTATTCATTCGAACAAGTATCGCCTGTCCAATGCCGACATGCGCCTATGAAGCGACGATATGTGGCATGAACTAGTTAAAAAGACCGACCCAGTCAAAGGCATGCTTAAGTCCCACTACGACTTGTGTCAATTAATCCCGGCAACAGTCTATGGGACATTCGGCATTACTATGGTCCGTCGATAGTTGCGGCCCATTGACAAACCGTGTTGACTTTGGACCATTTACAGGTTGATGTGTCTTTCGGCCTGTTAGCGTCAGGTATTTTCTTTGGGCCCATTTGCGGCCAAGTGTCTTTTGTCCTATTGATGGCTTGCGGTTTTATTTGGCCCTTTTATGGCCCGATATATGTGTCTTTTAGCATGTTGACGGTCTGTCGTGTTTTGGGCCCATTTTTCGGACCGAGCTGCTTTTGTGGTCTATTAGCGGCCAGTGGTGTTATTGGGTCCATATACAGTCCAGTGTGCCTTTTCGGCATGTTAAAGGCCCATGGCGAATTGAGGCCATTTAGGGCCCAACATATACTTCGAGTAGGCCGGAGAGAGAAGGCAAAGTGCCACTGGCAAGGTGGGGACACATGCAGGGCTCGATCCTGCCAGTGAGGGCTCAAACCCTAGCTCCCCCCGGTGTAGGACGACACACTAGCAGAGGAGAACATTTTGACTAAAATGATTTCTTTTGTGTTCCCATTTTACCCTTGGACTACTTTTGAGAGGGAACAAGGACGCGGTTTGAAACGGTGCAATGATGAAAATGCCCACACAAAATCATGTGCAGTAAAACGAATCTGGACTGTTGCGTTCACTCGATTTAACGCCCATATAGATTTGATGTACCATAATCAGACTCTGATTTTAATTCCAATGTAGTGAGACCTTTTGTATGCCAGAACTTAGCATCTCCCTGGCTTCATTTCTGTGCGATCGGTCATCGAGTTAGTTGCTTAATATACTTCATTTTGTTGTTTGGGTGTTTCAAAGTGCATCTTTTATCCAAGAACCAAACCCTGATGATATTCCAAACCGCTCTTGTTTGTCTTTCGCTTATCTAAGATACAATATATAAAAGAAATTATCTAGGATATGCGTCAGTAATTGTGAGCCCATTCACAGAGGTGTTTTCAAAGACCACCTCAGAGCGGTTGTACACGTAGATGCCCTGCTGGCATGGCGGAGAAGGTGAGTTTGAGTCTTCCCCGAAGAAGAATGCAGGCTGTGCCGGTGGCTGAAGCTCCATGTCCTCCCTGTTCAACATGAAGATGATGGATGGGATGTCAGGCCTGTCGTCAGGGTCTGCTTGGACGCACAGCAACCCAATGTGGATACATCTTAGCGCCTGGATTCGGGGGTGTCCTTCAAGTGATTCATCAATCATCTGTAATATCGTCCCTTTGGTCCAACAAGTCCATACCTATTGACGTCAGTTTGTTACTACTTGAAACTAGTCGAAAGATATGTTTCATCCATGATAATAAGGTTGCGGGCTTGCTGCGATATACAGATCCACTTACATCACTTAGGAGATTCACCGTGTCCGTCTCGCAATCATCGGAGCCACAGTTCCTCCTCTTGGTTACAATTTCAAGCACCAAGACACCAAAGCTGAAAATATCGATCTTTGGCGACACGTTTCCATGTATTGCATACTCTGGCGCCATATACCCGCTGCAGATGATTATCAGTTAGGCATAGAAAGTTAGAAACACATATCTTGATATCTGCAAATATGTGAAAGCCCTTTTGTATGCAGTTGCTTACTATGTTCCAACAACTCTAGCTGTCATGGTTTGAGTATGGCCTCCGACTTGCAGCCTAGCTAACCCGAAGTCCGCAATCTTCGGATCCATGGCATCATCAATCAGAATGTTGTTAGCTTTCAGGTCTCGGTGGATGATCCTTACGCTCGAGTCCTCGTGAAGATACATTATGCCCTTGGCAATTCCGAGAATGATGTTGTACTCTTCATCCCAGCTTAGTGTGTTTCTTCGACTAGCATCTACTGCAACGTATTGTTCAACTTTTATCAGGAGCTGCTAATGGAAACTTCAGTAATTTCTTACACTAACAGAATGTACTTTGCACTAGTCTAACTGTCTACGGTATGGACCTGTAGCAACTTCCTTTCCAGAAATGCTACAGTGAGTATGAATGACTATTAAAGAAGGTATTTCCAAACAACTCACTTCATGATTCCTCTGTTCTGCAAAGAGAGCCTTGGCTCAGTGGTTGGGCATGCGGTTGTGCAGCCTAACGACCCGAGTTCAATTCCTAGAATTGACAGGTGATGCACGGGGGTTTTCCCCCGTTTATTGAGGATCAAGTTTGGTGTGTGGTGAAACCACTCATCAAGAAATATCTTGATACTCATTTAAAAATATCTGAGGACCATGTTTATCTTGGTACTCATACTAAAATGGCCGTATGCATCCCTAGTTGGTGCAGAGGCTGGAAAGTGAAATTCTCTCCCATTTTTAAAAGATACGACAGCGATTCCCTCGTCCCGTTCCCTCGCGTCGCCCTCTCGAGGGCGACTCGGGGGCACCGACCTCCCCTTCCCGATTCCTTCCCTCGCCGCCGCCGGAGACGGGCGTCGGGTCCCCCGCGCGGCCGCCGATGAGGGTGGCGGCGAGGCCCTCGGCCGCGACGCCGCTCGGGCTCGGGCCTAGGGTTTGAGGCGGCGGCCTCTGCTAGTGAGGGCAGCGGCGTCCTGGCGGCGGGCGGCGCTCGCCGGAGTTGAGGGCGGCGTCTACTCAGCCGCGCGGGCGGCGAGTTGGCGGTGGATGCGGGCGCCGCGTGGAGGGATCCCCTGCTGCTCTCCTCGCCAGATCTGAAGACGGCGCCCCCGTGCTGCTGCTTCCTCCTCGTTAGTCCGGCCAGATCCGGTGGCGGACTGCGTGGATGTGGGGTTGGGAGCTCTGAATCGGAGTAATTTCTTGGCCGGCTGCGGCGGCCACGACGCCGGCGGCGCTCTAGGCGCTGTTTCCTTCTTGAAGGCGGCTTCGAGATCCAGCTCCCTCCCCCTCGTCCTCCCCCTGCACCCGGGTGAAAATTCACAACTTTGGTTGGGCAGCGGCGGTGCCCTGCTCCGTCACCTTCTTGAAGGCGCCGCTTTGGGTCCGCGGGGAGGTGGGACAGCTGCAGCGTGTTCTTGGCGTTCCTGATGGCGGCGGTTCTATCTTTAGTGGTGTCGCTTCGCCATGGCGGTCGGCTGGTCCGGCTCTCGTGGTGATTGTGGTGCCCAACTCTTCGCCGTGTCTTCCTGGGGTGCTCCCATCCCGTTCAGAGAGGCTGGAGGTGGAGCGGCTTCATCTTGCACGGAGCTTCGGTGGAGATGTCAAGTCATTCCTGACCGACAGGTGCTACGCTTTGTCATGCCTGGTCGGCAGGTGCTACGCACGACAGATCTTCCAAAGACTTCAAGCTATGTCGGCTGGTGGTACTTGGCAGCATGGTGCTGATGTGTATCAGTGGCGACCGCGACATGCTGAGTTGTTTGCGTGTAGGGAGGAGGTGCCGTTGGACGTTGTGGTGGCGTCGACGACAGCTGGACCGAGCAAGGTTGATGCATCAGTATAGTTCTGAAGATGGAGCGGTGGCAGTTGGCGGCGGCGGCCTCTGAGTGCACGCCAGACCGGTGAGACCCATGCCCGGCAGGCGTCCTGGATGGGACCTCAGGTCTTAGATATTAGGTTTGGCTGCGATGTCTGTTTGGTATTAGGCCCAGGCTATCTGCGCCTCTTCATCAACTGGATAGAGTTGCTTATATGGCGGCTTTAGTCTTACTGTTGTATTACTTTGTAAGGTCTTGTGAGAATAATTAATAAAGTGGCCGTATGCATCGCCCAGATGCAGAGGCCGGGGGTCATCCTCCTTTTCTAAAAAAAAATAATTCCTCTGTTCTCGGCATATTTTGGTGGACAATTTTGTATCACAACCAACGGCTAGTTTTTCATGAGACCTGACGTACCAGCTAATATAGTACTCCCTCCGTCCGGAAATACTTGTCGGAGAAATGCCTAAAAATGAATGTATTAGAACTAAAATACATCTAGATACATTCATTCCTCCGACGAGTATTTCCGGACGGAGGGAGTACCACTCCCTCCGTCCCATAATATAAGAGCGTTTTTTACACTAGTGTAGTGTAAAAAACGCTCTTATATTATGGGACGGAGGGAGTAGTTCCGTGTTTCAAATCTCACAATATTCTGAAACACGTAGTACAAACTGATAACTCAGAGGAACATTGAAAGAGTTTTTAGTATATGGAGATGTGAGTGGAAAGGATGCAGGGAAATACCAAAAAGGAAGTTATCGAGGCTCCCGTTCTTGATGTATTCGTAGACAAGTAGCATCTCCTTCTGATGCCAGCAAAACCCCAGTAGCCTAACAAGGTTCTTGTGCTGGAGCTGTGCCAACACCAGCACTTCATTGCGGATCTGATCCAGTCCATGTCCAGCACCAGCACCATCTATAAGTTTCTTCACTGCTATTTCCTGCCCGTCCGGGAGGTTTCCCTGAAGCAGAGGTTATTTTTCAGTAGAAGAACAGACAGAGTGCGCCAAATAGTTTCACCCTGCATTCTCCAAGCTTGTCTATTTACCTTGTATACAGTTCCGAAACCGCCTTCTCCAAGCTTATGCTTCTCTGAGAAGTTTCCGGTTGCCTCTTGCAGCGTCGGAAAATCGTAGATAGTGCACTTCCCCCTCGCCATTTTGTTAAATGCTGTTCCACACACACATAAGAGACGCCACTACAGTTTGTAGTGCCAATAATATCCAGTGCTTTGAGCAAGCAGTTGACCAGTTACTCACAGTCATCATGCTTCTTGGCCTTTCTTCTCTTGAAGCGAATAAAAGCAAAGACTGCAAGAATCAACATCAGGACGGCGAAACAAGCGGCGCCTGTAGAGATCCCTGCCACTCTCCCTTTCCTCCCTGCATTGAAATCAAACAATGGATACAACATCAAACGGAGTTTTCAAGTAGTACGTACGTGGAATGATGTGGAATTTGCGCCAGATGGGGAAACCGAGAACCAGACCCGACCTGCTGGCGTCTCTGCGGTAGCAATCGAAGGCACGGCTGCGGGTGCTGGTGCCGGCGGCGCCGAGAGCTTCACCATGGCGCCGCCCGTGTAGAACGGGTTCACGCCGTACCTCAGGTTGCACCAAACCCCAAGAGCTCGGCCGCCAGACTTCCCGTTCTGGAACAAGAACCACGGCGCGGCTCCGATGAAGCCGCCGAGGCAGCCTCGGCACTGCGCGGCCGTCATCTCCGGCACGCACTGCGCCAGCCCGTAAATCTTCGGGTAGTACGTCGCGTCGAAGCTCCCCTCGCCCGTGGCGAAGTACTTCTTGGCGGGGTCGCCGCGAGCGGCCACGGCCTGGTCGACCGTCGCGTTGAGGAGCGCGAGGGCGGCGGCGTTGAACCAGGCCGCAGGGGCTGTGAGGTTCTCCTCGTCCGAGGAGTAGGTGCCGGCGGGGGATTCCACGCCTATGAAGTCCAGGAAGCGCTGGTCGGAGAAGCGGAGGACGCAGTCGTCCTGGTAGATGGCGACGTCCTTGCTGTTGGGGCAGCCGCGCTGCGCGCCCGGGAAGCCCGCCGCGACGCAGGCGCGGCAGGACGAGGCGTTGGCGTCGCCACGGCAGAGAGCCAGCGCGGAGATGAGGTCCGGCACCACGCCCACGGTGGCCGTGGCGAAGCCGGCCGGCGATGCCGAGACGTTGGCCGGTAGCGCCGCGGCGAGCAGGCCCAGATTGGTCTGATAGGTGCTGTTGGCCGCGTAGGCGCCGCTGGCGCATGTGGTGGACTGCCACTGCGTCCCCTGGGCCGCGGCCAGCGGCAGCAGCACGACCGCGAGGAGGTAGCCGCCCAGCATGGTTGTCTCTGGCAGAAAGCGGAAGAGATTGAGGCACGAGCTGGCTGCACAATCGACAAACAACAGCTCCGGGATTGCCATGCAACTTCGCGAAAGAAGCGGTTCAAAAAAGGAAAAACTTGAGGAAAGAAAAAGGGTACTGCTGCAAGTGGCTGATTTTGACCCATCAGTACAGTCGTTGAACTCAACTTGTCCGCGTCACGACGATACTACGCAAGCGCGCCAGGTTTCGGCTCCGCCGGGATCGTTGCCGTCGGGTCAGGGGCTCTTAGAGCATGGCCAACGGGCCACGCTGGACCGGTGCCCCAGCATACCACGTAGGTTCACAGAGTCCAACTCAGCTAAAGGTAATGTTTGCAGAGGCAAACCACTTCCTGCAGAGGAGTCCGCCTCTTGCCTGACAAAGTGCAGGAGGACCACACTGCCCACACACATAAAAAGCAAGGTGAAGGATGATGACGGTGGAAAGTTGGATAGAAAATTAACTAAGTGGGGCCAATATAAATCATAGGAGGCAGTTTTGCGTTGGGTGGTGCTTGATTGAAGCGATGGTTTCAACTCCATTTGCTTACGTGCACCGGCGGGGCAGCAGCATGGTGCTGCCCCCATTGTACATGCCCTTAGACCGTGTTTGCTTCGTAATTCTAGTCTTAACTAAAAAAGTTCCTAATCCCAAAAAAGTACCTTCCGGTTTGTTTTCAAGGACTAAAAAATTCATAGTCCCTTTTTGGATGTTATTAAATGACCATGTTATCCTTAATATACAGAGAAATAACAACCAAACAACACCATGGGACGGCGGGGCAATAGGTGCAGGGAGGAGCATGGTTGGAAAAGTCTCAAAGAAGACTCTTCTTGAGAGTCTTCTTCATTTAATCCCAAAAAGCAACTTTTAGTCCCTAGTAGTCCCTCCTGTTTGGTTAAAAAGTCTCTAAAAAGGCTTTTTCTAGTCCCAGGAAACAAACACCCCCTTACATTGCCAAGTTGATGATTTGAGAGCAACTCCAACGGGCCGACCCAAGCGGACACCGCTTTTGTCCACTTTTCGTCCGTTTGGGTCGGCCAGGCGGACATGCGCGTCCGCATTCTGAAATGGGTCGGCTTGGCCGCCCAACGGGGGGCAGACCCAAATGTGCCGCCATGCAAAAAAAATGGTCGCACGAAATAAACTTAAAATAAACATAATTAAACATAAGTGGCTCGTCAAACGCCGGCCAAAGTCCACTTAAACATAACTAAACATTAATTAAAACATTAAAAAAAGTCTGCGCCCGCCTTCTGCTGCCATAGATGTCGTTGGCCTTGCCCTTGCCCTTGGCGTCGACGCCGCCGTCGCCATCACCAGTGAGGTCGATGAAGACGGGACCAGGGCCTGCCCACCCGAATGCCGCCTGGTACGCTGCCAGGGCAGCCTTCTCCGGCGTCTGCTGGGGCGGCGGCATTGCGGCTAGCCGCGCGCGCTCCTCCTCCTCCTCCTTGAGCCAGAGCGCCTCCGCATCGTGCTGGAGCATGGCCTCGTAGCGAATCTGCTGCTCGCCGTCGGCCTGCTCCTGGCTGAGCCAGTGCGCCTTCCAGCGCTCGAGGTGGGCGGCCTCCTGCTCCGGCGTCGCGTCGAAGTGGACGGGGGGCGCGCTCACCCACTCGCGGTACTGGCCCGTCCACGAGTAGGCCTCCTACGGCAAAGTGGGTGGAGGCGGGGACCGCTTCCACGTCGGCTCTGGCTCCGGCTTGGGCTGGATGGGCGGCAACGGTGGCGGTGGCGGCACGAACAGCGGGGAGTGGACGGAGTCCCCCGCCGCGGACAGGGTGAGGGCTTGCTCCAGCCCATCGCAGCGCGCGTCCTCCTCGAGGCGGCTAGCCTCCAGCGCCTGCCGCATGGCCTCCTCCAAGGCGGCCTGGTACTCCGTCTCCGCCTCCTCGTCCTCCGGCTGTACCTGCGGGGCCTGTCCTTCCCCGCGCGTTGTCCCTCCTGCTCGGGCGGTGGTGGCCGGCGACGGTGTGGCAAGGCGGCGGCGACGCTGCATGCCACGGTGGCCCTCAACGCGGCGGTGCGGCCGTTGTCATGGGGTGGCACGGCGGCGCTGTTGGCCGGCGGCGCCTACCGAGCCCAGATCTGGGCCGGTTTGGGCCTCGTCTGGGTTGGGTCGGGCCGGTGGCACGGCGCTTGGCGGCGTCGCTTCCTGGTGGCAGTGGTGAGGTGGCGGCGGTCTACGGGCGGCGAGTACTTCGATGGTCGGCGTGTTGCAGCGCGGTGACAGGGACTGTCCGGGCCCACGTGGGCTCGGCCAGGCTGTAGGGCCCGGCAAGTCCTCGTTGCCGCGTCTGGTCGGCTTCGCTCTTGCGATGGAGGCTGTTCCCTCCCACTGGTCGAGTAGTGCCCTCTCTCGTGGCCGTTGTCTCCTTTCCCTCTTCAGGCCTCGTGTCCGTAGCTCCAAAGAGACGGTGAGGATGGTCCGGTAACCGTGGTGACACATGCTGGTGGGCGAATGCGTGGGTGGTGCACTACGAAGTGTCTGGAGTGGTGGTGGTGGTTGTGGATCGGGAGAAATCCCTGTCGGCCGGTCGACACCGATGCAATGACGCTTGAGGGCGCCGTCGGACCTTCCTGAAGGGCATCGGGTATATCCCTTCCCCACTATCCCTTGCGTATCGGGGAAACCCTAGAACTTGTTTGGGCAACAACGGCGGCATTGTCGCATTCCTTCTTGAAGGTGTTGCTTGGTGCGCGGCGCTTCGGGATGCTGGAAGCGTGGTGGTATCTCTTCGGAGGGTGCAGCGGTTGCCAGTCTTCCTTTCTTCGTTGATCTGCCGGTGTCGGCATTTATTTTTCCTTTTTTTTGTTTTCGCTTTTGGGCTTTTCTGTACTGCGGCCCAGCAAGCTGGATGTATCGGATGTTTGCTTTATAACTAGTAAGCGTGCACGTGCAATGCACGTCTCGACTAATCTTACAACCATATATGAAAATCCACTTGTGTATGTGAAAGGATAATCTGATGGTAGTAGTAAAGAAATATTTCAAATGAATTGTTGTGTTGATAAGGTTCATTTTTCACATAAAACCTATTGCATTCTTATTTCAAACAATAAGTAGCCTTCTTATTTCTATGAATCTTGAAGAACACATTTAAGTACTCATGTACATCCACTGTTTACCCTTTCATTGTAATAAGATTATTTTTTTCTAAATCCTACTTTCCATAACCTTCTGTATGTTTTGACGCCATCGTTTCAACCAACTCCGTTGAATGCCACAGATCTATGGAGTAGGGGAACAACTGCTCTGCAGAAATGTCATTCCTTTAATCCAATCCTAATTAGCAAGAATATATTTAAACACAATCACAAAAAATTAGTGAGTGTACAAAATGTTCATGGTCCTGTTGCAAAGTAGGGCAATTATCTAGTAATGTAAAAAAATAAATTGAGAGGTCCACTAATCTACCCAAAATAATCCATGTAACTTCACTCAAAATGTAGGTTAACATATTTATCATCGTGAGCACTTGTGTTGGCATCCTTTCTAGCTAGGAAAAAAAAATCAAAACCTATCTATAGAGAGGTGTCCATGTCCTTCTAGTTAGATATAATCCAAACTTGCCAGTCAATTGTTATTGTCAAGCAAATCATGTATGCTCAATTCACACCTGAAGTAATGACAAAGATTTACAGTCAAATCATGTTAGGACAGAATGCATGCACCATAATACAATTCAGGCAAGCATCAACACCAAGACAAACTCTTTTCTTGTTCTCTGATCTCATTTTTATGGATGTCAATATGACGACACCTTCACCTCCCCCGACAATAGTCAACATGGGTTTATTCAGTGACCATGAGCCGATGTATTCTTACAAAAAAAAAATAGAAGTAACTTTAATGGAAACATATGTATTTTATATACAACATGGGCAAGTTTACTAAACACTGTTAAGAAAAAACTTGCTGCCAACTACATATTGTTCAAACACAAGAGCAGAACATCTAGTCTTCGCCTTCGATGGCAAAACACCTTTGAAATAATTCGACAAGTGTTTGATGCTTGTATCCACGATAATTCAACAAGTGTGTGATACGTCTCCAACGTATCCACTTTTCCAAACACTTTTGCCCTTGTTTTGGACTCTAACTTGCATGATTTGAGTGAAACTAACCCGGACTGACGTTGTTTTCAGCAGAACTGCCATGATGTTGTTTTATGTGTAGAAAAAAACAGTTCTCGGAATGTCCTGAAAATTCACTGTAGGATCGAAAGTATGTCTAGAGGGGGGTGATTAGACTACTTGACCAAATAAGAACTTATCCTTTTCCCAATTTTAGTCTTTGGCAGATTTTAGCTATCTTAGCATAAGGCAAGCAATCTTAACACAATTCAAGCAAGCATGCAAAGAGTATATGAGCAGCGGAAAGTAAAGCATGCAACTTGCAAGAATGTAAAGGGAAGGGTTTGGAGGATTCAAACGCAATTGGAGACACGGATGTTTTTGTCGTGGTTCCGATAGGTGGTGCTATCGTACATCCACGTTGATGGAGACTTCAACCCACGAAGGATAACAGTTGCGCGAGTCCACGGAGGGCTCCACCCACGAAGGGTCCACGAAGAAGCAACCTTGTCTATCCCACCATGGCCGTCGCCCACGAAGGACTTACCTCACTAGCGGTAGATCTTCACGAAGTAGGCGATCTTCTTGCCCTTACAAACTCCTTGGTTCAACTCCACATTCTTGTCGGAGGCTCCCAAGTGACACCTAGCCAATCTAGGAGACACCACTCTCCAAGAAGTAACAAATGGTGTGTTGATGATGAAGTCCTTGCTCTTGTGCTTCAAATGATAGTCTCCCCAACACTCAACTCTCTCTCTCATAGGATTTGGATTTGGTGGAAAGAAGATTTGGGTGGAAAGCAACTTGGGGAAGGCTAGAGATCAAGATTCATATGGTAGGAATGGAATATCTTGGCCTCAACACATGAGTAGGTGGTTCTCTCTCAGAAACAGCAAGTTGGAAGTGTAGGTTTGTTCTCATGGCTCTCTCCACGAATGAAGAGGAGGTGGAGGGGTATATATAGCCTCCACACAAAATCTAACCGTTACACACAACTTTCCAAACTCGGTGGGACCGAATTGGTAAACTCGGTCGGACCGATTTAGCAAATCTAGTGACCGTTAGGATTTTTGGTGGGACCGACATGCAACTCGGTAGGACCGATGTGGTTAGGGTTAGGGCATAACGTAATCTCGGTGAGACCGATTACACAAATTCGGTGAGACCGATTTTGGTAATAAGCTAACCAGAGAGTTGGTCAGGTAAACTCGGTGGGCCCGATTCGCTCATTTCGGTGGGACCGAAATGTTACGAAAAGGAAACAGGGAGTTTACATTGCAATCTCGGTGGGACCGATTGCTCATCTCGGTGGTACCGAAACGTTATGAAGGGAAACCGAGAGATTACAATCCCATCTCGGTGAGACCGAGATTCCTATTGGTGAGACCGATTTGCCTAGGGTTTGTGGCAGTGGCTATGACATCTGAACTCGGTGGCGCCGGGTAGAATGAATCGGTAGGACCGAGTTTGACTTTTGGTTTAGGTCATATGTGGATGTGAGAAAGTAGTTGAGGGTTTTGGAGCATATCACTAAACATTGTGGAGCAAGAAACTCATTAAGCAACACCTCATCCCTCCTTGATAGTATTGGCTTTTCCTATAGACTCAATGTGATCTTGGATCACTAAAATATAAAATGTAGAGTCTTGAGCTTTTGAGCTTGAGCCAATCCTTTTATCCTTAGCATTTTGAGGGATCCACTTTTCTCATCCATGCCATGCCATTCATTGAGCTTTTCATGAAATATTCATCTTGGAATGATGTTAGCTCAATGAGTTATATATTGTTAGGAATTACCAAGACCACCTAGGAATAGTTGCACTTTCAATCTCCCCCTTTTTGGTAATTGATGACAACGTATAGATCAAAGCTTCGACAAATGATAATTAGAGTGAAAAACATTGTCGCTTTGAGAAGTATGTGATAAGCAAGAGCTCCCCCTAAATTTGTGCATAGTTTAAGATTTGCTTTGGACTGCAAATGCACAAAGAGTTAGTCTCATGGGTTACTCTTCCATGTCACATACATCTTGGTGGAGCGCTCAAAATGATAATAATTGAATACATGCACTCATCACCAAGCAAAGTGAATGATCATATAGAGATAAATGGGATAATGTCATCCAGCAAGCATAAATGTAGCATGTGATCAAACACATGATCATCCAGGTATCACACAGACATAAAGTATCTCAAACAAGCAAACAAAGTTCAACCACCAAAGCAAGAGAGAATAAAAAGCAACACTCTCTCTCTCAAAGCCTATGATCTATACATTTTTCTCCCCCTTCGGCAACAAGTTACCAAAAAGTTCATAGAAAATGCATAGCATTAGATCGACTCTCAGGCTTGATCTTCAGGTGGTGGTGTAGAGATGGCTCCTTGGACGAAGACTTCAGTAGATGTGGATGGATCTGGAGGTGTAGGTGCTGAAGCTGGTTGCACTGGAGTTGTAGGAGCTGTAGCTGGTGCAGATGAAGTGGCTCTGGTGTCTGTCACTGGCACTGCAGCTGATCTCTGAGCTCTAGGCACTCTGGCAAATGCATCAGTGGTTGTCTTGCCCTGCCTCTCCTGCATATCATCCTGAAGCTACTCAACAACAGAATGGATCTCAGTTACCTTCACATCCAAGTTATAGAACATCTGCTCCATGATCCTCTCCAGGCTCTCCTGGTTTTGAGTCAAGGTGGCCAGCCCCTTCTCAATCCTCAGAGTGGATGCAATCAAGTAGCCTAGCTGATCTTGTTTGCTCTTCAGAAAGTACTGAGATGCCTCTTCCATTGTTGGCATCTTGGTAGCCTTCTCTGTCCTTGCCTTCTCCTTCTTTGCTTGAGCATGCACAGAAGATGGTTCATCTTCATCCATAACCACTTGGTTGTCCTCAAAGTCTGGATAGATAGGCATGCGATCCTTGTCCAACAAGTATGTCCATGTGCCCATCTTGGAGTTAATCAGCTCCTGGATCTGTGGGGCATACCCACAACTTCTCTTCTGGTCAGCTAATGTCCTCTTGATAGTCTCAACTATGAGGCTCATGACCTTGAACTTCTGTGTCACATCAAATAAGTGTAGCAAGTTTATTGCATGGCCTCTGATCATGTTGTGGTCACCTGACTTGGGCAAGAGAGTATGCCTGAGGATCTAGTTGATGGTTGGCAGTCCTGACAGATGATAATGTACAGATCCAAACTTATGTGTCTCAACTGCAGCATCTGGGATCTCCTTGTACATATGTGCCATAGTGTTGTGATCCATCTTATTCTTGGCATAGACATCCAAGTCATCTTCTTTCTCCTTAGGTGCATTGGTCAGATTTGCCCATTCTTCTATTGTTGATTGGTACCTTGTACCTTCAGACATCCATACTATCCTGCCATCTGGATAGAAGTGTGCTGTGTAGTAGAATTGCATTATGAGCTCATCGTTCCACTTTGTGAGCTTAACTCCACATGCACTAAAACTGTCTTGCACACCAGGATAGTGTTCCTCATTCTCCTTTATGTAGGTCCAGTCCACCCACCTCATGTCACAAACTATAGGCTTCTTGTCCAGCAACACTGTCTCATAGAAATCCCGTTGTTCCTTAGTATGGAACCTGTAGTCAACAGCAGTCCTTCTCCTGATAGCATAAGGATCAGACAACCTCCACTGTCTGAGGCCTGCATCCTTTCTCAGCTTCATGTTCTCAGCCACAGGATGAGCATCATTGTGGTCTGGAATCTTTGGCTTCAACTTTCTCAGGACATGCTCTTCATCATCTTCCTCTTCAGCAACAGTCTCAGGCACTGGGGCCTTGTTCTTCTTAGCAGCAGGTATGTTTCTAGTACTCCTCTTTGGTGCAATCTTGGGCTTGGAGGCAGCTTTGGGTGCTTCTTTGGGCTTTGATGATGCAGCCCCTAACCTTATAGCATCACCCATAAGCTTTTGAGCCTTGGGTGCTGGTGCAGCAACCTCTTCTTCCTCTTCCTCAAAGTCTCTCCTCATAGAGGGATTGCCAAGAACTTTGGCAGTAGTGGTTCTAACTCTCTTTTTCTTTTTGTCTTGACCAACAGCTTCATCTTCTGACTCAATAGTAAACTTTATGGTTTCTCCAGTGGCAACCTTCCTGGGTTTGGAAGTGGGAATCCTTCTTGCAGGTGCCTTCTTCTGCACTCCTGGCTTAGTGGATGCAGCTGAGCCATACTCCTTTTTGAGCACTTTCTTCTTGGAAGTGGCCTCATCCTCAACTGCCCACATAGTCTTCATCTTCAGATTCTGAGGTTTTCTTCTTTCTGTCCCTGGTGGCAGCTTTGGGCAGGTTGCTTGGGGTGCTCCTGCTTCCATCATCAGAGGTGCTAGAGGGACTAGTGCCCTCACTCATCTGAATTTGCTCCTCTTCCCTGTTCTGGCTGTCACTTTGATCAAACATGTTGCAAACACTGACTGCTGACCCTGTGAATAGATATAGATGAGATAAAGTGGATGAGCATCACAAAATACAGAGGTTTTTGCAAAAGAATGAGTCAAAAACTTAGTTTTAGTTTTCCACAGAAAGCATTTCGGATTAACCGATTTGCAAACTCGGTGATATCGAAGCAGCTTTTGGAACCTAAACTAGTGAACTCGGTCAGACCGAGTCACAGTTCGGTGGCACCGAGACTGCTAGGGTTTCACAAAGTCCTGAACTCGGTCACACCGATTGGCAATTCTTGGTCAGACCAAGAATCACTTGTGCAATGGCCTTAGCCGAATCGGTGGAACCAAGTTCTTCAACTAGGCGGGTCCGAGATGGTTTTGGTGGAAACCTAACCCTAAGTTTTCAATTCACCTCTAAACTATGGAGTGTTTTGACTGGATAGAACCGTTTCAATCGTGGCAAGAATCATGATGAACACAATGTGCTAGGAATCGGACGAGGATAGCACTGTGATCGAGTCCATACCCTAGCTTGGCGATGAACTCGCTACAGCGGCAACGGCGGGGATGAATTCCATTGACGGCGGCGGAGACTAGCGACTGGAGGCGGGTGGCGACGAGGAGGACGATCCGGAGACCCTGGAGGCGGAGCGAGCTATGCGCGGGTGAAGGGGTTCGGAGAAAGTTTCCAAATTTTTGCACGTGAGTATATATAGCCCGACCTTGTCGGTGTGACCGAGTGGAACAACTCGGTGG
The DNA here is from genome assembly GCF_018294505.1 of Triticum aestivum. NCBI lineage: Eukaryota > Viridiplantae > Streptophyta > Magnoliopsida > Poales > Poaceae > Triticum > Triticum aestivum. The sequence goes on from NC_057798.1 coordinate 253,635,905, forward strand.
CACCGAGATGCATAACTGTTGACAGTTACTGCAACTCGGTGTGACCAAAAAGTTCAAATCGGTTGCATCAAGATTGAAAACCTAGATCGACTTAGTGATCTCGGTATGACCGAAATGGAAGAATCGGTCAGAACGAAACACACAAAGAAGTTTTGGAAGTTTAAGTCTATGACGAATCGGGGACTCCGAGTGCTCCTCACATAGAGTGGTTCGAATCTGACTTGATCAAATTTTGTGATGTAGCATGAATAGAGTTTGAGACAAGAAAAGTATAGATAGCTAGAGAAGGTTCTTAGGCATTCTTGTCCATCCACTTGGCAAAAGAAAAAGAAACCAATCAATCAAAGCAACAAGTGGATGTCCTCGAATGAGTAAAATATGCAACCAACATGCTCGCACAACAAGATGGCAAATGAAATATGTGACAAAGCATTCACAACCAATTCTAGCATCTATCAAACAATTGGCGATGACTAGGTCATCTATATGTGAGTATATTGACTTAGGAGTCAAATGAGAACATTTGATCATAGGTCATACTCATCGTTTAAGCTCAAGTGGGGTTACCACTTTTACATAATGCATTGATGTGTTCACACCATTAGAGTTGCTTTGACTCAATTCTTATAGCTAAGCTCCCCCTAGATGTGAGATCCCCCCTTAGAGGGATGAACTAACCTTGGATTTTGTCGATGATGACTTCATGTAGGTGTTGAAGATGTGGATGCTCAATGTTGATGAAGATCATTTGGAGCAATCCTTTGGAGTGAGTTGCACTTTCAATACCTACACGGGTTAGTCCCACAAGGAACAAACAAGGATATCCATAGACATAGAGTGATGCACACACAAGATAATGTCTATGAAAGCATTAGGTTACCTTGTCCCTTGTCTTACCAACAAGAGGGTTTGTGACTCCTTGAACTAGTGCAAGATGTGAAAGTTGATTGCACTTGTTGTTGCCAAAATGATATGAGTGAAATATGTTGGTGGAGTCACCCTCAAGAACTCTCTAGTTCTTCTTCGGGATCCACATCATCTTGATGGAAATCCTTGGAGTTGTAGTTGTAGTTGTACTTGATGAAGTAGAACTTGACGTGGTCTTGGGAACCCACTTGACCAAGGCCTTGGGAGCTTCTTCAAATGCATCAATCTCCTCTTGAAGCTTATCCTTGCCTTTTTGCTTGTGGTCTTGTGGTGGAAGATCATCTTGAGCTTGTTTCCCCTTGAAGGAAGTAGGATCATACTTCTCTTGTTGAGGAACAAACTTTGTCTTGGGGTATTGATCTTCTTCCCACTCAACTCCATTGGCATTGAACTTTCGTTCAAAACCAACACCTTGGTTCTTCTGGTGTCTTCCTTGCTTGCGTACAATTTCCTCAAATTGCTTACTCCCGGCAAGGCTTTTGTAAACACCTTTTTCTATAATTCCCTTCAATAAGCTGTTTTCTTGCTCAAGTATAACTTGGCTAAGAGAATCATTAGTGGAATCAAGAGAACTACTAGAAGCAACAACATTGGATTTAGCATGATTATTGTTACTACTAGAGGAAGAATCCTTCTTGTTCTTGTTAATGGACTTGACTTGAGGCATGTAAGTAGATAAGAGTAAACGCTTGGCAATGTAAGAAGAACTTTTCTTACGGAGATCATCATTGATTGCCTTTAAGAACTCATGCTCTTGCTCAAGGTTGAGCTTTTCAAAGCGTAACTTCTCATGAGTCCTTAAAAGTTCTCGATGATCTTCTAAGATAGTTTCATGAGCTAACTTAAGAGTGTTTAGTTCTTTAGTTAGAAGCTCAATCTTCTCCTTATCATTTTCATTCATTTTATCGTGATTAGCATGATTAATTGACGTTTCATCATAGTATTCATCACTAGAGTTGTCAACAAGTAAATCATCATCACCTAGCAAGTCATCTTCATCACTATTGAAATCAACATACTCGGGGTGTGTTACCTTTGGGCCTTTAGCCATGAAGCATCTTCCAAGTCCTTCATTTGGTGAATCAAATATGTCGTAGGAGTTGGTTGACACAAGTGCTAGACCGGCAACACCTTCATCTTGAGTATATTCGGAGTCGGAGTGATAGCTTCTCTCGGAGTGATTGTCGGAGTCGGAGCCGGATACCCATTCACCAACATGAGCTTGATGTCTTTGTTTTGTGTAGCTCCTTGATGACATGTCCTTCCTTTCCGAATCCTTGCTTCTCTGGGATGTTCTTCGTTCATAACGATCATCTCTACTCCTCCTCTCTCTTGGTGGTGTTTCTTCTCTTCTTTTGTGGGGTGCCGTACACTCATTGGAATAGTGTCCAGGTCTCCCACAATTGTAGCAATTGTGCTCTCGACTAGAATATCTTTTGTCATTCTAGGACCTTGACTTGGAGCTTCTCTCTTTGCTTCTACTCTTGTAGAATTTGTTGAAGTTCTTCACCATTAAGCTCAATTCTTCATTGAAGGTTTGTTTCTCACTTGATGATGTGGGGGCTTCACATGAGGCTTTGTAAGCACCACTTGACTTGTTGTGAAGTTCCTCCTTATCCTTGAGTGACATCTCATGAGCAACAATTCTTCCAATGACTTCTATTGGCTTGAGATCTTTGTAATTGGGCATCATTTGGATCAATGTGCACACGGTATCATATTTTCCGTCCAAAGCTCTTCGGATCTTCTTGATGATGAATTTGTCGGTCATCTCTTCACTTCCTAAGCCCGCAATCTCATTTGTGATAAGAGCAAGCCTAGAGTACATTTCAGCGGCACCTTCACCATCCTTCATTTTGAACTTGTCAAGTTGACTTTGGAGCACATCCAACTTGGATTCCTTGAAGGAGTCGGTACCTTCATGCATATCAATCAAAGTGTCCCAAGTTTCCTTTGCATTCTCAAGACCGCTGATTTTGTTGAATTCTTTGGGGCACAATCCGTTGACGAGGATATCGCAAGCTCGAGCGTTGTATTGCGGCATCTTCAACTCTTCCGCGGTAGCTTCACGGTTCGGTTCTCTCCCATCAAAGAATTCACCTTGCAAGCCAATACACATAATAGCCCAAACGGCGGGGTTATGTCCAAGAATATGCATTTTCATCTTATGCTTCCAACTAGCAAAATTAGTACCATCAAAGTAAGGACTTCTACGGTGATAATTTCCTTCGCTAGACGCCATACTCTCCTAGGTTGTGAAACCAAGGCTATGACCACAAAAAGCTATGGAAATCAAAGCAAATGGAGACCAAAGCTCTGATACCACTTGTAGGATTGAAACTATGTCTAGAGGGGGGGGGTGATTAGACTACTTGACCAAATAAAAACTTATCCTTTTCCCAATTTTAGTCTTTGGCAGATTTTAGCTATCTTAGCATAAGTCAAGCAATCTTAACACAACTAAAGCAAGCATGCAAAGAGTATATGAGCAGCGGAAAGTAAAGCATGCAACTTGCAAGAATGTAAAGGGAAGGCTTTGGAGGATTCAAACGCAATTGGAGACACGAATGTTTTTGTCGTGGTTCCGATAGGTGGTGCTATCATACATCCACGTTGATAAAGACTTCAACCCACGAAGGCTAACGGTTACACGAGTCCACGAAGGGCTCCACCCACGAAGGGTCCACGAAGAAGCAACCTTGTCTATCCCACCATGGCCGTCGCCCACAAAGGACTTGCCTCACTAGCGGTAGATCTTCACGAAGTAGGCGATCTCCTTGCCCTTACAAACTCCTTGGTTCAACTCCACAATCTTATCAGAGGCTTGCTACGTCTTGAGCTTGCGTTAGTTTTCCTCGAAGAGGAGAGGGTGATGCAGCAAAGTGTAGCGTAAGTACTTCCCTCAGTTTTGAGAACCAAGGTATCAATCCAGTAGGAGGCTCCTCAAAAGTCCCACGCACCTACACAAACAAACTGAGAACTCGCAACCAACGCAATAAAGCGGTTGTCAATCCCTTCACGGCCACCTGTGAAAGTGAGATCTAATAAAGATAGTAAGATAAGATAAATATATTTTTGGTATTTTATAATATAGATGCAAAAAGTAAAGATGCAAATAAAGGTAGATTGAAAGCAAATATGATAAGAGATAGACCCGGGGGCCATAGGTTTCACTAGAGGCTTCTCTCAAGATAGCATAAGTATTACGGTGGGTGAACAAATTAATGTCGAGCAATTGATAGAAAAGCGCATAGTTATGAGATTATCTAGGCATGATCATGTATATAGGCATCACGTCCATAACAAGTAGACCGACTCCTGCCTGCATCTACTACTATTACTCCACACATCGACCGAGTCCTGCTTGCATCTAGAGTATTAAGTTCATAAGAATAGAGTAACACATTAAGCAAGATGACATGATGTAGAGGGATAAACACATGCAATATGATATAAACCCCATCTTGTTATCCTCGATGGCAACAATACAATACGTGCCTTGCAACCCTTTCTGTCACTGGGTAAGCACACCGCAAGATTGAACCCAAAGCTAAGCACTTCTCCCATGGCAAGAAAGACCAATCTAGTAGGCCAAACCAAACTGATAATTCGAAGAGACTTGCAAAGATAACTTAATCATACATAAAAGCATTCAGAGAAGATTCAAATATTATTCATAGATGAACTTGATCATAAACCCACAATTCATCGGATCTCGACAAACACACCGCAAAAAGAGTTTACATCGAATAGATCTCCACAAGAGAGGGGGAGAACATTGTATTGAGATCGAAAAAAGAGAGAAGAAGCCATCTAGCTAATAACTATGGACCCGTAGGTCTGTGGTAAACTACTCACAACTCATCGGAGGGGCAAGGATGTTGATGTAGAGGCCCTCCGTGGTTGATTCCCCCTCCGACAGAGTACCGGCGAAGGCTCCAAGATGGGATCTCGCGGATACAGAAGGTTACGGCAGTGGAAATTGTGTTTCGTGGTGCCCCTGGATGTTTTCGGGGTACGTAGGTATATATAGGAGGAAGAAATACCTCGGTGGTCGCCCGAGGGGCCCACGAGACAGGGGCGCGCCCTACCAGGGGGGGCTATCTCGTGGGGCCCTCGGGAGCTTCTTGACTTGCACTCCAAGCTCTCCGGATCATGTTCGTTCCAAACATCACGCTCCCGAAGGTTTCATTCCGTTTGGACTCCGTTTGATATTCCTTTTCTTCAAAATACTGAAATAGGCAAAAAACAAGCAATATGGGCTTGGCCTCCGGTTAGTAGGTTAGTCCCAAAAATGATATAAATGTGTAAAATAAAGCCGATAAACATCCAAAAGGGGTAATATAATAGCATGGAACAATCAAAAATTATAGATAAGCTGGAGACGTATCAAGCATCCCCAAGCTTAATTCTTGCTCGCCCTCGAGTAGGTAAATGATAAAAAGAGAATTTTTGATGTGGAATGCTACCTAGCATAATTCATAATGTAATTTTCTTTATTGTGGCATGAATGTTCAGATCCAAATGAATACAAAATAAAAGTTCATATTGACATGAAAATGGTGATACTTCAAGCATACTAATCAAAGTAATCATGTCTTCTCAAAATAACATGGCTAAAGAAAGTTATCTCTACAAAATCATATAGTCTGGCTGTTGCTCTATCTTCATCACACAAAGTATTTAATCATGCACAACCCCGATGACAAGCCAAGCAATTGTTTCATACTTTAATAATCTCATACTTTTTCAACTTTCACGCAATACATGAGCGTGAGCCATGGACATATCACTATATGTGGAATAGAATGGTGGTTGTGGAGAAGACAAAAAGGAGAAGATAGTCTCACATCAACTAGGCGTATCAACAGGCTATGGAGATGCCCATTAATAGATATCAATGTGAGTGAGTAGGGATTACCATGCAACGGATGCACTAGAGCTATAAATATATGAAAGCTCAACAAAAGAAACTAAGTGGGGTGCATCCAACTTGCTTGCTCACGAAGACCTAGGGCACTTTTGAGGAAGCCCATCATTGGAATATACAAGCCAAGTTCTATAATGAAAAATTCCCACTAGTATATGAAAGTGACAACATATGAGACTCTCTAACATGAAGATCATGGTGCTATTTTGAAGCACAAGTGTGGAAAAAGAGATAGTAGCATTGTTCCTTCTCTCTTTTTCTCTCATTTTATTATTCTTCTTTTTCCTTTTCTTTTTTTTTCTTTTTTTCTTTTTCTTCCTTTTTTTTCTTTGGCCTTCTTTTTTTTGGCCTTTCTCCTTTTTTCCTTTCTTTTTGTAAAGTCCGAAGTCTCATCCCGACTTGTGGGGGAATCATAGTATTTATCATCCTTTCCTCACTAGGACAATGCTCTAGTAATGAAGATCATCACACTTTTATGGATTTACAACTCAAAGCTAGAACAAGATATGACTCTATATGAATGCCTCCGGCGGTGTACCGGGATATGCAATGAATCAAGAGCGACATGTATGAAAATTATGAAGGTGGCCTTGCCACAAATACAATGTCAACTACATGATCATGCAAAAGTAATGTGTGTCATATGAACGGAACGGTGGAAAGTTGCATGGAAATATATCTTGGAATGGCTATGGGAATGCCATAATAGGTAGGTATGGTGGCTGTTTTGAGGAAGGTAAATGGTGGGTATATGGTATCGGCGAAAGTTGCATGATACAAGAGAGGCTAGCAATGGTGGAAGGGTGAAAGGGTGCGTATAATCCATGGACTCAACATTAATCAAAAGAACTCATATACTTGTTGAAAAAATTTAGAAGTCATCAAAAACGAAAGCACTATGCGCATGCTCCTAGGGGGATAGGTTGGTAGGAAAATACCATCGCTCGTCCCCGACCGCCACTCATAAGGAAGACAATCAATAAATAAAATTGTGCTCCAACTTCATCACAAAGCGATTCACCATACGTGCATGTTACGGGAATCACAAGCTTCAACTCAAGCATTCTTTAAATCCATAATCACCCAACTAGCATGACTTTAATATCACTACCTCCATATCTCAAAACAATTATCAAGTATCAAATTGATCATAGCATCCAATTCACTTTCTATGATAGTTTTTATTATACCCAACTTGGATGCTCATCATTGTAGGACCACCTTTATGATAATAGAAAATACCATGCTGTTCTAAAAGACTCTCAAAATAATATAAGTGAAGCATGAGAGACTAGCAATTTCTTCAAAATTAAGACACCACTATGCTCTAAAAGATATAAGTGAAGCACTAGAGCAAAAACTATCAAGCTCAAAAGATATAAGTGAAGCACATAGAGTATTCTAGCAAATTCTAATCAAATAGGCTTCTCCCAAAAGGTGTGTACAACAAGGATGATTGTGGTAAACTAAAAAGCAAAGACTAATATAATACACGACGCTCCAAGCAAAACACATATCATGTGGCGAATAAAAATATAGCTCCAAGTAAAGTTACCAATGAACGAAGACGAAAGAGGGGATGCCTTCCCGGGGCATCCCCAAGCTTAGACTTTTGGCTATTCTTGAATATCTTGGGGTGCCATGGGCATCCCCAAGCTTAGGCTCTTGCCACTCCTTATTCCATAGTCCATAAAATCTTTACCCAAAACTTGAGAACTTCACTACACAAAACTCAACAGGAAATCTTATAAGCTCCGTTAGTGAAAGAAAACAAAACCACCACATAAGTTACTGTAATAAACTCATTCTTTATTTATTTTGGTGTTAAACCTACTATATTCCAACTTCTCTATGGTTTATAAACTATTTTACTAGCCATAGATGCATCAAAATAAGCAAACAACACACGAAAAACAGAATCTGTCAAAAACAGAACAGTCTGTAGCAATCTGTAACTAACGGAAACTTCTGGAACTCTAAAACTCGTACCAAAATAGGAAGTCCTGGAAAATTTGTCTATTGATCAGCAACAAAAAGAATCAACGCAAAAGCATGTTCTTGTGATTTAACAAAACTAAATTCGTGCGTGCAAAGTTTCTGTTTTTCAGCAGAATCAAATCAACTATCATCATAGGTTATCCTATAGGTTCTACTTGGCACAAACACTAATTAAAAGATAAAAACACATCTAAACAGAAGGTAGATGCAAGATTTATTACTAAACAGGAACAAAAACAAAAACACAAAGAAAATTGGGTTGCCTCCCAACTAGCGCTATTGTTTAACGCCCCTAGCTAGGCATAAAAGCGAAGATAGATCTAAGTAGTGCCATCTTTGGCACTAAATTCATAAGTAGGTCGCATGATAGATTCATAAGGTAATTTGACTTTCTTTCTTGGAAAGTGCTCCATGCCTTTATTTAATGGAAATTGAAATCTAATATTCCCTTCCTTCATATCAATAATCGCACCAATCGTTCTAAGGAAAGGTTTACCAAGAATAATAGGGCAAGAAAGATTGTAATCTATATCAAGAACGATAAAATCTACGGGCATAAAATTTCTATTTGCTACAATGGGAACATCATTGATCCTTCCCATTGGCTTTTTAATGGTGGAATCCGCAAGGTGCAAATTTAAAGAGCAATCATCAAGATCATGGAAACCTAGAATATCACATAAAGTTTTCGGAATCGTGGAAACACTAGCACCCAAATCACACAAAGCAAAACACTCATGATCTTTAATTCTAATCTTTATAGTAGGTTCCCGCTCATAATTAAGTTTTCTAGGTATAGAAACTTCCAAATTAAGTTTTTCATCATAAGATTGCATCAAGGCATCAACAATATGTTTGGTAAAAGCTTTGTTTTGACTATAAGCATGAGGAGAATTAACAACAGATTGCAACAAGGAAATACAACCTTTTAAAGAACAATTTTCATAATCAAATTCCTTGAAATCCGAGATAGTAGGTTCAACGTTATTAGAAGTTGAGGATTCTCCAATCTCACTTTCACCAAATTTAGCATCAAGATCTAAAGACTCTGAATTTTTGGGACGCCTTCTAGGCAAAGTGGATTCATCATCACTCCCATAATCATCAAAATTCATATTGAAAAACATAGATCTAATCGGAGATGCATCAATAACTTTAAGATCCTCATCATTATTTTCATGGAAACTAGAAGAACACACTTTTATAAAGCTTTCTTTTTTAGCACGCAATCTAGCGGTTCTTTCCTTGCACTAGTCAATGGAAATTCTCATTACTTTGAGAGACTCATTGATATCATGCTTAGGAGAAGAAGATCCAAGTTTAAGAGAATTAACATCAAGCGAAAGTCTATCAACGTTCCTAGCCAAATCATCAACTTTGAGCAATTTTTCTTCAATCAAAGCATTAAAATTCTTTTGAGAAATCATAAATTCTTTCACACTATTCTCAAAATAAGAGGGCATCTTATTAAAATTACCATAAGAATTATTGTAGGAATTTCCATAATTATTAGAGGGATTACTAGGGAACGGTCTAGCATTAAAGTTTCCTCTATAAGCGTTGTTTCCAAAACTATTCCTACCAACAAAATTCACATCCATAGATTCATTATTATTCTCAATCAAGGAAGACAAAGGCATATCATTGGGATCAAGAGGAGTATTTTTAGTAGCAAACATCTTCATAAGTTCATCCATCTTTCCACTCAAAACATTGATTTCTTCTATAGCATGCACTTTTTTACTAGAAGATCTTTCGGTGTTCCATTGAGAATAATTAGCCATAATATTATCAAGCAATTTTGTAGCATCTCCTAATGTAATTTCCATAAACGTGCCTCCCGCGGCCGAATCTAAGAGATTTCTAGCAGCAAAGTTCAAACCGGCATAAAAGTTTTGTATGATCATCCATAAATTCAAACCATGAGTAGGGCAATTGCAAAGCATCAATTTCATTCTTTCCAAAGATTGGGCAACATGCTCATGATCAAGTTGTTTAAAATTCATAATATCGTTCCTAAGAGTGATGATCTTAGAGGGAGGAAAATACTTAGAGATAAAAGCATCTTTGCACTTGTTCCAAGAATCAATACTATTTTTAGGCAAAGACGAAAAACAAACTTTACCACGATCTCTAAGTGAAAACGGAAATAACTTCAATTTGACAATATTGTTATCCGTATCTTTCTTCTTTTGCATATCACACAAATCAACAAAATTGTTTAGATGAGTAGCGGCATCTTCACTAGGAAGGCCGGCAAATTGATCTTTCATAACAAGATTCAGCAAAGCGGTATTGATTTCACAAGACTCAACATCATTAAGAGGAGCAATCGGAGTACTAAGGAAATCATTATTATTGGTATTCGAGAAGTCACACGATCTGGTATTATCTTGCGCCATGGCAACAAGTAATCCAACACACAAGCAAACAGAAAAACGGCAAGCGAAAAGAGAGGAGGAGATTGGGAAAGAGAGGGCGAATAAAACGACAAGGGTGAAGTGGGGGAGAGGAAAACGAGAGGCAAATGGCAAATAATGTAAATGAGAGGGAGATGGGTTTGTGATGGGTACTTGGTATGTCTTGACTTGAGCGAAAACCTCCCCGGCAACGGCGCCAGAAATCCTTCTTGCTACGTCTTGAGCTTGCGTTGGTTTTCCTCGAAGAGGAGAGGGTGATGCAACAAAGTGTAGCGTAAGTATTTCCCTCAGTTTTGAGAACCAAGGTATCAATCCAGTTGGAGGCTCCTCAAAAGTCCCACGCACCTACACAAACAAACTGAGAACTCGCAACCAACGCAATAAAGGGGTTGTCAATCCCTTCACGGCCACTTGCGAAAGTGAGATCTAATAAAGATAGTAAGATAAGATAAATATATTTTTGGTATTTTATAATATAGATGCAAAAAGTAAAGATGCAAATAAAGGTAGATTGAAAGCAAATATGATAAGACATAGACCCGGGGGCCATAGGTTTCACTAGAGGCTTCTCTCAAGATAGCATAAGTATTACGGTGGGTGAACAAATTAGTGTCGAGCAATTGATAGAAAAGCGCATAGTCATGAGTTTGTCTAGGAATGATCACGTATATAGGCATCACGTCCATAACAAGTAGACCGACTCCTGCCTGCATCTACTACTATTACTCCACACATCGACCGACTCCTGCCTGCATCTAGAGTATTAAGTTCATAAGAACAGAGTAACGCATTAAGCAAGATGACATGATGTAGAGGGATAAACACATGCAATATGATATAAACCCCATCTTGTTATCCTCGATGGCAACAGTACAATACGTGCCTTGCAACCCTTTCTGTCACTGGGTAAGGACACCGCAAAATTGAACCCAAAGCTAAGAACTTCTCCCATGGCAAGAAAGACCAATCTAGTAGGCCAAACCAAACTGATAATTCGAAGAGACTTGCAAAGATAACTCAATCATACATAAAAGAATTCAGAGAAGATTCAAATATTATTCATAGATAAACTTGATCATAAACCCACAATTCATCGGATCTCGACAAACACTCTGCAAAAAGAGTTTACATCGAATAGATCTTCACAAGAGAGGGGGAGAACATTGTATTGAGATCCAAAAAAGAGAGAAGAAGCCATCTAGCTAATAACTATGGACCCGTAGGTCTGTGGTAAACTACTCATAACTCATCGGAGGGGCAAGGATGTTGATGTAGAGGCCCTCCGTGGTTGATTCCCCCTCCGGCAAAGTGCTGGCGAAGGCTCCAAGATGGGATCTCGCGGATACAGAAGGCTACGGCGGTGGAAATTGTGTTTCGTGGTGCCCCTGGATGTTTTCGGGGTACGTAGGTATATATAGGAGGAAGAAGTACGCCGGTGGCCGCCCGAGGGGCCCACGAGACAGGGGGTGCGCCCTACGAGGGGGGCTATCTCGTGGGGCCCTCGGGGGCTTCTTGACTTGCACTCCAAGCTCTCCGGATCATGTTCGTACCAAAAATCACGCTCCCGAAGGTTTCATTCCATTTGGACTCCGTTTGATATTCCTTTTCTTCAAAATACTGAAATAGGCAAAAAAACAGCAATATGGGCTGGGCCTCCGGTTAGTAGGTCAGTCCCAAAAATGATATAAATGTGTAAAATAAAGCCCATAAACATCCAAAAGGGGTAATATAATAGCATGGAACAATCAAAAATTATAGATACGTTGGAGACGTATCAAGGCTCCCAAGTGACACCTGGCCAATCTAGGAGACCCCACTCTCCAAGAAGTAACAAACGGTGTGTTGATGATGAACTCCTTACTCTTGTGCTTCAAATGATAGTCTCCCCAACACTCAACTCTCTCTCACAGGATTTGGATTTGGTGGAAAGAAGATTTGAGTGGAAAGCAACTTGGGGAAGGCTAGAGATCAAGATTCATATGGTAGGAATGGAATATCTTGGCCTCAACACATGAGTAGGTGGTTCTCTCTCAGAAACAGCAAGTTGGAAGTGTAGGTTTGTTCTGATGGCTCTCTCCACGAATGAAGAGGAGGTGGAGGGGTATATATAGACTCCACACAAAATCTAACCGTTACACACAACTTGCCAAACTCGGTGGGACCGAATTGGTAAACTCGGTCGGACCGATTTAGCAAATCTAGTGACCGTTAGGATTTTTGGTGGGACCGACATGCAACTCGGTAGGACCGATGTGGTTAGGGTTAGGGCATAACGTAATCTCGGTGAGACCGATTACACAAACTCGGTGAGACCGATTTTGGTAATAAGCTAACCAGAGAGTTGGTCAGGTAAACTCGGTGGGCCTGATTCGCTCATTTCGGTGGGACGAAAACGTTACGAAAAGGAAATAGGGAGTTTACATTGCAATCTCGGTGGGACCGATCGCTCATCTCGGTGGTACCGAAATGTTATGAAGGGAAAGAGAGAGATTACAATCCCATCTCGGTGAGACCGAGATTCCTATCGGTGAGACCGATTTGCCTAGGGTTTGTGGCAGTGGCTATGACATCTGAACTCGGTGGCGCCGGGTAGAAAGAATCGGTAGGACCGAGTTTGACTTTTGGTTTAGGTCATATGTGGATGTGAGAAAGTAGTTGAGGGTTTTGGAGCATATCACTAAACATTGTGGAGCAAAAAACTCATTAAGCAACACCTCATCCCTCCTTGATAGTATTGGCTTTTCCTATAGACTCAATGTGATCTTGGATCACAAAAATATAAAATGTAGAGTCTTGAGCTTTTCAGCTTGAGCCAATCCTTTTATCCTTAGCATTTTGAGGGATCCACTTTTCTCATCCATGCCACGCCATTCATTGAGCTTTTCATGAAATACTCATCTTGGAATGATGTTAGCTCAATGAGTTATATGTTGTTAGGAATTACCAAAACCACCTAGGGATAGTTGCACTTTCATCCACGGAGGCACTTTTTGGAAAGTATAAAAAATACTGGCGAGAGAATCAAGACCAGGGGCCCACACCCTGTCCACGAGGGTGGGGCGCGCACCCACCCCCCTGGGCACCCCCTGTCTCATGGGCCCCCTGAGGCTCCGCCGACCTCAACTCCAACTCCATATATTCCGTCTCACAGAGAAAAAAATCAAAGTGAAAGTTTCATCACATTTTACGATACGGAGCCGCCACCAAGCCCTAATCTCTCTCGGGAGGGCTGATCTGGAGTCCGTTTGGGGCTCCAGAGTGGGGGATTCGTCGCCGTCGTCATCATCAACCTCCTCCATCACCAATTTCATGATGCTCACCGCCGTGCGTGAGTAATTCCATCGTAGGCTTGCTGGACGGTGATGGGTTGGATGAGATTTACCATGTAATCAAGTTAGTTTTGTTAGGGTTTGATCCCTAGTATCCACTATATTCTAAGCTTGATGTTGCTATGACTTTGCTATGCTTAATGCTTGTCATAGGGCCCGAATGCCATGATTTCAGATCTGAACCTATTATGTTTCCATGAATATATGTGTGTTCTTGATCCTATCTTGCAAGTCTATAGTCATCTATTATGTGTTATGATCCGACAACCCAGAAGTGGCAATAATCGGGATACTTCTCGGTGATGACCGTAGTTTGAGGAGTTCATGTATTCACTATGTGCTAATGCTTTGTTCCGGTTCTCTATTAAAAGGAGGCCTTAATATCCCTTAGTTTCCGCTAGGACCCTGCTGCCACGGGAGGGTAGGACAAAAGATGTCTGCTACGTCTTGAGCTTGCGTTGGTTTTCCTTGAAAAGGAAAGGGTGATGCAGTAATAGTAGCGTAAGTATTTCCCTCAGTTTTTGAGAACCAAGGTATCAATCTAGTAGGAGGCTCCTCAAAAGTCCCACACACCTACACTAACGAACAAAGAACTCGCAACCAACGCAATAAAGGGTTGTCAATCCCTTCACGGCCACTTGCGAAAGTGAGATCTAATAGAGATAGTATGATAAGATAAATATATTTTTGGTATTTTATAATATACATGCAAAAAGTAAAGATGCAAATAAAAGTAGATTGGAAGCAAATATGATAAGAGATAGACCCGGGGGCCATAGGTTTCACTAGTGGCTTCTCTCGAGATAGCATAAGTATTACGGTGGGTGAACAAATTACTGTCGAGCAATTGATAGAAAAGCGAATAATTATGAGATTATCTAGGCATGATCATGTATATAGGCATCACGTCCGCAACAAGTAGACCGACTCTTGCCTGCATCTACTACTATTACTCCACACATCGACCGACTCCTGCCTGCATCTAGAGTATTAAGTTCATAAAGAACAGAGTAACGCATTAAGCAAGATGACATGATGTAGAGGGATAAACTCATGCAATATGATATAACCCCATCTTTTTATCCTCGATGGCAACAATACACGTGCCTTGCAACCCTTTCTGTCACTGGGTAAGGACACCGCAAGATCGAACCCAAAGCTAAGCACTTCTCCCATGGCAAGAAAGATCAATCTAGTAGGCCAAACCAAACTGATAATTCGAAGAGACTTGCAAAGATAACTCAATCATACATAAAAGAATTCAGAGGAGATTCAAATATTTCTCATAGATAAACTTGATCATAAACCCACAATTCATCGGATCTCGACGAACACACCGCAAAAAGAGTTTACATCGAATAGATCTCCACAAGAGAGGGGGAGAACATTGTATTGAGATCCTAAAAGAGAGAAGAAGCCATCTAGCTAATAACTATGGACCCGAAGGTATGTGGTAAACTACTCACAACTCATCGGACGGGCAGGGATGTTGATGTAGAAGCCCTCCGTGGTTGATTCCCCCTCCAGCAAAACACCGGCGAAGGCTCCAAGATGGGATCTCGCGGATACAGAAGGTTACGGCGGTGGAAATTGTGTTTCGTTGGCTCCTTGGATGTTTTCGGGGTACGTAGGCTTATATAGGAGGAAGAAGTATGTCGGTGGCCGCCCAAGGGGCCCACGAGACAGGGGGCGCACCCTATGGGGGGGGGGGCAGCCTCCTATCTCGTGAAGGCCTTGGCTGCTTCTTGACTTGCACTCCAAGTCCTCTGGATCACGTTCGTTCCAAAAATCACGCTCCCGAAGGTTTCGTTCCGTTTGATATTCCTTTTCTTCGAAATACTGAAATAGGCAAAAAAACAGCAATACGGGCTGGGCCTCCGGTTAGTAGGTTAGTCCCCAAACTGATATAAATGTGTAAAATAAAGCCCATAAACATCCAAAAGGGGTAATATAATAGCATGGAACAATAAAAAATTATAGATACGTTGGAGACGTATCAAGCATCCCCAAGCTTAATTCTTGCTCGTCCTCGAGTAGGTAAATGATAAAAAAGGAATTTTTGATGTGGAATGCTACCTAGCATAATTCTCAATGTAATTTTCTTTATTGTGGCATGAATGTTCAGATCCAAATGATACAAAATAAAAGTTCATATTAACATGAAAATAGTGATACTTCAAGCATACTAATCAAAGTAATCATGTCTTCTCAAAATAACATGGCCAAAGAAAGTTATCCCCACAAAATCATATAGTCTGACTGTTGCTCTGTCTTCATCACACAAAGTATTTAATCATGCACAACCCCGATGACAAGCCAAGCAATTGTTTCATACTTTAATAATCTCAAACTCTTTCAACTTTCACGCAATACATGAGTGTGAGCCATGGACATAGCACTATGTGTGGAATAGAATGGTGGTTGTGGAGAAGACAAAAAGGAGAAGATAGTCTCACATCAACTAGGAGTATCAACGGGCTATGGAGATGCCCATTAATAGATATCAATGTGAGTGAGTATTGACTGCCATGCAACGGATGCACTAGAGCTATAAATATATGAAAGTTCAACAAAAGAAACAAAGTGGGTGTGCATCCAAATCGCTTGCTCACGAAGACCTAGGGCATTTTGAGGAAGCCCATCATTGGAATATACAAGCCAAGTCCTATAATGAAAAAAATTCCCACTAGTAAATGAAAGTGACAACATATGAGACTCTCTATCATGAAGATCATGGTGCTACTTTGAAGCACAAGTGTGGAAAAAGAGATAGTAGCATTGTCTCTTCTCTCTTCTTCTCTCATTTTATTTTATTCTTTTTCTTTTATCTTTTTTTCTTTTTTTTTCTTTGGCCTTTTTTTGGCCTTTCTCATTTTTTTTCTTTTTTTTCTTTTTGTAAAGTCCGAAGTCTCATCCCGACTTGTGGGGGAATCATAATCTTCATCATCTTTTCCTCACTAGGACAATGCTCTAATAATGAAGATCATCACACTTTTATGGATTTACAACTCAAGAAT
The DNA here is from genome assembly GCF_018294505.1 of Triticum aestivum. Lineage (NCBI taxonomy): Eukaryota > Viridiplantae > Streptophyta > Magnoliopsida > Poales > Poaceae > Triticum > Triticum aestivum. Next base: position 253,652,526 of record NC_057798.1, read on the forward strand.
TACAACTCAAAGCTAGAACAAGATATGACTCTATATGAATGCCTCCGGCGGTGTCCCGGGATATGCAATGCATCAAGAGTGACATGTATGAAAATTATGAAGGTGGCCTTGCCACAAATACGATGTCAACTACATGATCATGCAAAAAGCAATATGACAAAAGTAATGCGTGTCATATGAACGGAATGGTGGAAAGTTGCATGGCAATATATCTCGGAATGGCTATGGAAATGCCATAATAGGTAGGTATGGTGGCTGTTTTGAGGAAGGTATATGGTGGGTGTATGGTACCGGCGAAAGTTGCACGGCACAAGAGAGGCTAGCAATGGTGGAAGGGTGAGGTGCATATAATCCATGGACTCAACATTAGTCAAAAGAACTCATATACTTGTTGCAAAAATCTAGAAGTCATCGAAAACCAAAGCACTACGCACATTCTCCAGGGGGATAGATTGGTAGGAAAAGACCATCGCTCGTCCCCGACCGCCACTCATAAGGAAGACACTCAATAAATAAAAGTGTGCTCCAACTTCATCACAAAGAGGTTCACCATACATGCATGCTACGGGAATCACAACCCTCAACACAAGTATTTTTCATAATCACCTCAACTAGCATGACTCTAATATCACTACCTCCATATCTCAAAACAATTATCAAGCATCATATTGATCATAGCATCCAATTCTTTTTCTATGATAGTTTTTATTATACCCAACTTGGATGCTCATCATTCTAGGACCACCTTTATGATAATAGCAAATACCATGCTGTTCTAAAAGACTCTCAAAATAATATAAGTGAAGCATGAGAGACTAGCAATTTCTTCAAAATTAAGACACCACCGTGCTCTAAAAGATATAAGTGAAGCACTAGAGCAAAAACTATTAAGCTCAAAAGATATAAGTGAAGCACATAGAGTATTCTAGCAAATTCTAATCAAGTAGGCTTCTCCCAAAAGGTGTGTACAGCAAGGATGATTGTGGTAAACTAAAAAGCAAAGACTAATATAATACATGACGCTCCAAGCAAAACACATATCATGTGGCGAATAAAAATATAGCTCCAAGTAAAGTTACCAATGAACGAAGACGAAAGAGGGGATGCCTTCCCGGGGCATCCCCAAGCTTAGGCTTTTGGCTATACTTTAATATCTTGGGGTGCCATGGGCATCCCCAAGCTTAGTCTCTTGCCACTCCTTATTCCATAGTCCATAAAATCTTTACGCAAAACTTGAAAACTTCACAACACAAAACTCAACAGGAAATCTTATAAGTTCCGTTAGTGAAAGAAAACAAAACCACCACATAAGTTACTATAATGAACTCATTCTTTATTTATTTTGGTGTTAAACCTACTATATTCCAACTTCTCTATGGTTTATAAACTATTTTACTAGCCATAGATGCATCAAAATAAGCAAACAACACACAAAAAACAGAATCTGTCAAAAACAGAACAGTCTGTAGCAATCTGTAACTAACGGAAACTTCTGGAACTCTAAAACTCGTACCAAAATAGGAAGTCCTGGAAAATTTGTCTATTGATCAGCAACAAAAATAATCAACGCAAAATCATGTTCCTGTGATTTAACAAAACTATATTCGTGCGCGCAAAGTTTCTGTTTTTCAGCAAAATCAAATCAACTATCATCATAGGTTATCCTATAGGTTCTACTTGGCACAAACACTAATTAAAAGATAAAAACACATCTAAACAGAAGGTAGATGCAAGATTTATTACTAAACAGGAACAAAAACAAAAAACACAAAGAAAATTGGGTTGCCTCCCAACTAGCGCTATTGTTTAACGCCCCTAGCTAGGCATAAAAGTAAAGATAGATCTAAGTAGTGCCATCTTTGGCACTAAATTCATAAGTAGCTCACATGATAGATTCATAAGGTAATTTGACTTTATTTCTTGGAAAGTGCTCCATGCCTTTCTTTAATGGAAATTGGAATCTAATATTCCCTTCCTTCATATCAATAATCGCACCAATCGTTCTAAGGAAAGGTTTACCAAGAATAATAGGGCAAGAAAGATTCAATCTATATCAAGAACGATAAAATCTACGGGCACCAAATTTTTATTTGCAACAATGAGAACATCATTGATCTTTCCCATTGGCTTTTTAATGGTGGAATCTGCAAGGTGCAAATTTAAAGAGCAATCATCAAGACCATGGAAACCTAGAATATCACATAAAGTTTTCGGAATCGTGGAAACACTAGCACCCAAATCACACAAAGAAAAACACTCATGATCTTTAATTCTAATCTTTATAGTAGGTTCCCACTCATCATTAAGTTTTCTAGGTATAGAAACCTCCAAATTAAGTCTTTCATCATAAGATTGCATCAAGGCAACAACGATATGTTTGGTAAAAGCTTTATTTTGACTATAAGCATGTGGAGAATTAACAACAGATTGCAACACGGAAATACAACCTTCTAAAGAACAATTATCATAATCAAATTCCTTGAAATCTGAGATGGTGGGTTCAATGCTATTTAAAGTCATGACCTCTCCAATCCTACTTTTACCAAATTTAACATCAAGATCTAAAGACACCGAATTCTTGGGACGCCTTCTAGGAAAAGTTGACTCATCATCCGTCCCATAATTATCAAGATTCATATTGCAAAACAAAGATCTAATAGGAGATGCATCAATAACTTTAAGATCCTCATCATTATTTTCATGGAGACTAGAAGAACACGCTTTTATAAAGCAATCTTTCTTTGCACACAATCTAGCGGTTCTTTCCTTGCACTCATCAATGGAAATTCTCATTGCTTTGAGAGACTCATTGATATCATGCTTAGGAGAAGAAGATCTAAGTTTAAGAGAATCAACATCAAGCGAAAGTCTATCAACGTTCCTAGCCAAATCATCAAGTTTGAGCAATTTTTCTTCATGCAAAGCATTACAGTTCTTTTGAGAAATCATAAATTCTTTCACACTATTCTCAAAATCAGAGGGTATCTTATTAAAATTACCATAAGAATTATTGTAGGAATTTCCATAATTATTAGAGGAATTGCTAGGGAACGGTCTAGCATTAAAATTTCCTCGATAAGCATTGTTTCCAAAATTACTCCTACCAACAAAATTCACATCCATAGATTCATTATTATTCTCAATCAAAGTAGACAAACGCATATCATTGGGATCAAGAGGAGTATTCTTAGTAGCAAACAATTTCATAAGTTCATCCATCTTTCCACTCAAAACATTGATTTCTTCTATAGCATGCACTTTTTTACTAGAAGATCTTTCGGTATGCCATTGAGAATAATTAACCATAATATTATCAAGAAGTTTTGTAGCATCTCCTAATGTGATTTCCATAAACGTGCCTCCCGCGGCCGAATCTAAGACATTTCTAGAAGCAAAGTTCAAAATGGCATAAAACTTTTGTATGATCATCCATAAATTCAAACCATGAGTAGGGCAATTGTGAATCATCAATTTAATTCTTTCCCAAGATTGGGCAACATGCTCATGATCAAGTTGTTTAAAATTCATAATATCGTTCCTAAGAGTGATAATCTTAGCGGGAGGAAAATACTTCGAGATAAAAGCATCTTTGCACTTGTTCCAAGAATCAATACTATTTTTAAGCAAAGACGAAAACCAAACTTTACCACGGTCTCTAAGTGAAAATGGAAAAAACTTCAATTTGACAATATTGTTATCCGTATCTTTCTTCTTTTGCATATCACACAAATCAACAAAGTTGTTTAGATGAGTAGCGGCATCTTCACTAGGAAGGCCGGCGAATTGATCTTTCATAACAAGATTCAGCAAAGCAGTATTGATTTCACAAGACTCAAAATCATTAAGAAGAGCAATCGGAGTACTAAGGAAATCATTATTATTGGTATTCGAGAAATCACACAATTTGGTATTATCTTGCGCCATTGCAACAAGTAATCCAACACACAAGCAAACAGAAAAAGGCAAGCAAAAGAGAGAGGAGGAGATTGGGAAAGAGAGGGCAAATAAAACGGCAAGGGTGAAGTGGGGAGAGGAAAACGAGAGGCAAATGGCAAATAATGTAAATGCGAGGGAGATGAGTTTGTGATGGGTACGTGGTATGTCTTGACTTGAGCGAAGACCTCCCCGGCAACGGCGCGAGAAATCCTTCTTGCTACATCTTGAGATTGCGATGGTTTTCCTTGAAGAGGAAAGGGTGATGCAGCAATAGTAGCGTAAGTATTTCACTCAATTTTTGAGAACCAAGGTATCAATCCAGTAGGAGGCTCCTCAAAAGTCCCACGCACCTACACAAACAAACAAAGAACTCGCAACCAACGCAATAAAGGGGTTGTAATCCCTTCACGGCCACTTGCGAAAGTGAGATCTAATAGAGATAGTACGATAAGATAAATATATTTTTGGTATTTTATAATATAGATGCAAAAAGTAAAGATGCAAATAAAAGTAGATTGGAAGCAAATAAGATAAAGATAGACCCGGGGGCCATAGGTTTCACTAGTGGCTTCTCTCGAGATAGCATAAGTATTACGGTGGGTGAACAAATTACTGTCGAGAAAGTGATAGAAAAGCAAATAATTATGAGATTATCTAGGCATGATCATGTATATAGGCATCACGTCCATAACAAGTAGACCGACTCCTGCCTGCATCTACTACTATTACTCCACACATCGACCGATTCCTGCCTGCATCTAGAGTATTATGTTCATAAAGAACAGAGTAATGCATTAAGCAAGATGACATGATGTAGAGGGGTAAACTCATGCAATATGATATAAACCCCATCTTTTTATCCTCATGGCAACAATACAATACGTGCCTTGCAACCCTTTCTGTCACTGGGTAAGGACACCGCAAGATCGAACCCAAAGCTAAGCACTTCTCCCATGGCAAGAAAGATCAATCTAGTAGGCCAAACTAAACTGATAATTCAAAGAGACTTGCAAAGATAACTCAATCATACATAAAAGAATTCAGAGGAGATTCAAATATTTCTCATAGATAAACTTGATCATAAACCCACAATTCATCGGATCTCGACAAACACACCGCAAAAAGAGTTTACATTGAATAGATCTCCACAAGAGAGGGGGAGAACATTGTATTGAGATCCAAAAAGAGAGAAGAAGCCATCTAGCTAATAATTATGGACCCGAAGGTCTGTGGTAAACTACTCACAACTCATCGGAGGGGCAAGGATGTTAATGTAGAAGCCCTCCGTGGTCGATTCCCCCTCCGGCAGAACGCCGGCGAAGGCTCCAAGATGGGATCTTGCGGATACAGAAGGTTACGGCGGTGGAAATTGTGTTTCGTTGGCTCCCTGGATGTTTTAGGGGTACGTAGGCTTATATAGGAGGAAGAAGTACGTCGGTGGCCGCCCAAGGGGCCCATGAGACAGGGGGCGCGCCCTATAGGGGGGGGGCCTCCTATCTCGTGGAGGCCTCGGCTGCTTCTTGACTTGCACTCCAAGCCCTCTGGATCACGTTCGTTCCGAAAATCACGCTCCCGAAGGTTTCATTCCGTTTGGACTTCGTTTGATATTCCTTTTATTTGAAACACTGAAATAGGCAAAAAAACAGCAATACGGGCTGGGCCTCTGGTTAGTAGGTTAGTCCTAAAAATGATATAAATGTGTAAAATAAAGCCCATAAACATCCAAAAGGGGTAATATAATAGCATGGAACAATAAAAAATTATAGATACGTTGGAGACGTATCAATGTCATGCAAGTTCTTTTCCGTAAGCACGTATGACTATATTTGGAATACATGCCTACATTACATTGATGAATTGGAGCTAGTTCTGTGTCACCCTATATTATAGCTATTACATGAGGAATCACATCCGACATAATTATCCATCACGGATCCAATGCCTATGAGCTTTTCACATCTTGTGTTTCGCTTATTTACTTTTCCGTTGCTACTGTTACAGTCACTACAAAACCCAAAAATATTACTTTTGCTACTGTTACCTTTATTATCATACTACTTTGCTACTAAATACTTTGTTGCAGATACTAAGTTATCCAGGTGTGGTTGAATTGACAACTCAACCGCTAATACTCAATAATATTCTTTGGCTCCCCTTGTGTCGAATCAATAAATTCGGGTTGAATACTTTACCCTCGAAAGCTGTTGCGATCCCCTACACTTGTGGGTTATCAAGACTAATTTCTGGCGCCATTGCCGGGGATCATAGCTCTATTCTCTGAGTCACTTGGGATTTATATCTGTTGATCACTATAAAGAACTTGAAAGACGAAAGAACCAAGATTTTTCCCTCAACTACGAGGGGAGGTAAGGAACTACCATCTTGCTCTACACTAGATTCTCCTTCTGTTTTGAGTAAGCTTGCGACACCTAAACTTGCTACTGCTATGAATTCTGATATGTCGCATGTTATTGTTGATGCCACTTCTGCTATGCATGATACTTATGATGAAACTACTTTTGTGCGTGATACTACTTTTCCATTAGGTGAATTTCTTGATAAACAACTTGCTAGGGCTAAACAGAATGAAATTATTGAAGATGCTATTATTGATGATAGTGATGATGAAAGTTCTCCCAATGATTATGAATTGCATGTTGTTCCTGAGGGTTGTGTTATGGAAGAGGAAGCTGCTAGAGCTATCTTTGCTTGTAAAGATAGATATGATCTTAAAAAGTTATTAGCTAAATGGAAGCTACAGTCTCTTAACGCTAGAATGAAACCTGACCCTACTTTTGCTACTTCACCTATCTGTGTTACTGATAAGGATTATGAATTCTCTGTTGATCCTGAGATTATTACTTTAGTTGAATCTGATCCTTTTTATGGCCTTGAATCTGAAACTGTTGTGGCTCATCTTACCAAGTTGAATGATATAGCCACCCTGTTTACTAATGATGAGAAGTCTCGCTATTATTATATCCTTAAGATATTTCCGTTCTCATTAAAGGGTGATGCTAAGACTTGGTTTAATTCTCTTGCTCCTGGTTGTGTGCGTAGTCCCAAGGATATGATTTATTACTTCTCTGCTAAATATTTCCCTGCTCATAAGAAACAAGCTGCCTTGCGGGAAATATATAATTTTGTGCAAATCAAAGAAGAGAGTCTCCCACAAACTTGGGGGAGGCTTCTCCGATTACTTAATGCTTTGCCTGATCATCCTCTTAAGAAAAATGAATACTTGATATCTTTTATAATGGACTAACCGATGCTTCCAAGGACTACTTGGATAGTTGTGCTGGTTGTGTTTTCAGGGAAAGAACAGTCGACGAAGCTGAATTACTATTGAATAATATGTTGACTAATGAAAATAATTGGACTCTTCCTGAGCGAATTCCTGAGGTAATTCCTGAACCAATTGAGCCAACTCCTGAGCCTATTCCTAAACTCACTCCGAAGAAGAGAGGTGTTTTATTTCTCAGTCCTGAAGATATGCAAGAGGCAAAGAAATCAATGAAAGAAAAAGGTCTAAAAGCTAAAGATGTTAAGGATTTACCACCTATTGAAGAAATACATGGTCTTAATATACCGCCTGTCGAAGAACCACATTGTCTTGATAACCCGACACAGGTAGTAAAGGTAAATTCTCTCTATTTATATGATAAAGTTGAAATCCCCTCTACTAAATTTCATAGCCCATGCTTAGATGAATTTGATGACTTTATGGCTAGACAAGAAAGTTTTAATGCTTATGTTGGTAGAGAGTTGAAGAATAATGCTTTCGAGATAGGACGCGTGAGCGACTATATGGCTAGAGTTAAAGGAGAACTTAAACTCGTTAGCAAATATACTTCTATTGTTGCTACTCAAGCTTTGCAAGTACTTAAAGCTCAAAATGATTTGCTTGATGAACTAAATAATAAAAATGACTTTGCTGTTTAGTGGCTCTAGAACTGGTAAAATGACTCAGGAACCTTTGTATCCTGAAGGCCACCCTAAGAGAATCGAGCAAGATTCTCAGAGAAATAATTTAGAGGCACCTAGTTCTTCTAAAAAGAAGAAAAAGAAAAACGATAGGACTTTGCATGCTTCTAGTGAACCTGTTGTAGACACACCTGAGAATCCCAATGATATTTCTATCTCTGATGCTGAAACACAATCAGGTGATGAACATGAACCTAGTGATAATGTTAGTGATAATGTTCATGTTGATGCTCAACCTAGCAAAAACAATGAAGTAGAGATTGAACCTGATGTTGACCTTGATAACCCACAATCAAAGAATCAACGTTATGATAAGAGAGATTTTTTGCTAGGAAGCACGGTAGAGAAAGAGAACCATGGGTTCAATAACCCATGCCCTTTTCTCCTAAACCATCCAAGACAAATGATGATGAGGATTTTGAGCGCTTTACTGAAATGATTAGACCTATCTTCTTACGTATGCGCTTAACTGATATGCTTAAAGTAAACCCTTATGCTAAATATATGAAGGATATCATTACAAATAAAATAAAGATACCGAAAGCTTAAATTTCTACCATGCTTGCTAATTACACTTTTAAGGGTGGAATACCAAAGAAACTTGGAGATCCAGGTGTGCCAACTATACCATGCTCCATTAAAAGAAATTATGTTAGAACTGCCTTATGTGATCTTGGAGCTGGTGTTAGTGTTATGCCTCTCTCTTTATATCGTAGACTTGAATTGAATAAGTTGACACCTACTGAAATATCTTTGCAAATGGCCGATAAATCAACTGCTATACCTGTCGGTATTTGTGAGGATGTGCCTGTTGTGGTTGCAAACGTCACTATCTTAACGGACTTTGTTATTCTTGATATTCCCGAGGACGGTAGTATGTCGATTCCTTGGTAGACCCTTTTTGAATACTGCAGGGGCTATTATTGATTGCAACAAAGGCAATGCCACTTTTCATGTTAATGGTAATGAGCATACGGTACACTTTCCGAGGAAACAATCTCAAGTTCATAGCATCAATTCTATTGGAAAAGTTCCAACTATCATTATTGGAGGTTTTGAATTTCCTCTCCCTACTGTCAAGAAAAAGTATGATATTCTTATATTGGGAAGTTCATATCCCCGTTGAGGTAACCTAGTGTTATTCGAAATTTCTCTGGTTCCGTGTTACTCGGAATGAGCTTGTTAACAAGACTTGATCAACCTTGTTAGTGGATTCATTTTGATGATCACGAGATGGATGGAACTAGAAGGCACAACCTTCTGTACCCTCTTTTTACTTCCTGTTATTTAGAATAAATAAAGCAAAAATAGTATTATCCGTCTGTTTTTTGAATTATCCGTGCAATAAAAAAATATCCCGAAAATAAAAGTGCTCCAAATGCCGTGCAAATTTAGTATGATTTTTTATGAAATATTTGAGGATTTTAGGCACTGAAATCACTGCAGGAGGGGCAAGCACCAGGCCACGAGAGTGGAGGGCGCGCCCACCCCCCTGGGTGCGCCCCCTGTCTCGTGGGCCCCGGGTGGCCCCCTCCACTTATGCTAGCACCCACACACTCCATCTTCTTCCCAAAAAATCCCCATCCAGCTCAAGCACGAGTTCTAGCTAATTTTGCTGTGATTTTCGATCTCCTTGCTCAAAGCTCCATTCAAAAACTGCTTTGGGAGATTGTTACTTGGTATGTGACTCCTCCATTGGTCTGATTAGTTTTTTGTTCTAGTGCTTTATTCATTGCAAATTTTTGCTGCATAGGTGACCATGTTCTTGAGCTCTGCATGTTAAATTTATGAGGTCCCAAGTAATTCGAATGCATGATATAGGCTCTTGGCACTTGTAGGAGTAGTTGCTACCAATCTTGTTTAGTTTTATTCACTTTTATTTTGAAGTTACTAAAATTTCAGAAATTTTTAGAAAATGTTAAGGAGACTTTTGAGGGGCTCTTCTAGCCAAGGCTCCCAGGAAAAACAAGCTAAAGAGAAAGAAAAATCCAAGTATAATCTTCCTCGCATAGCTATGAGTTATAATGGTTTGCCTTGTGTGCCAACATGCTATTAGAATGATTATGATGTGGTATGATGGGATGGTATCCTCCTTTGAATGAATTGAGTGACTCGACTTGGCACATGTTCACGCATGTAGTTGAAACAAATCAACATAGCCTTCATGATATTTATGTTCATGGTAGATTATATCCTACTCATGCTGGTACTCGGTGTGAATTAATTTTAATGCATGTTTATGACTGTTGTTGCTCTCTTAGTTGGTCGCTTCCCAGTCTTTTGCTAGCCTTCACCTGTACTGAGCGGGAATACTGCTTGTGCATCCAAACTCCTTAAACCCCAAAGTTGTTCCATATGAGTCCACCATACCTTCCTATATGCGGTATCTACCTGCCATTCCAAGTAAATTTGTATGTGCCAAACTCCAAACCTTCGAATGAAATTCTGTTTCGTATGCTCGAGCAGCTCATGTTTCAACTAGGGCTGCTTATATCTTCCATGCTAGGTGGGTTATTCTCAAGAGGAGTGGAGTCCGCTCCTCATTCATGAGAAAGGGCCGGTAACCGGGATGCCCAGTCCCATGATCCAAAAAGATCAAATCAAACCAAAATAATTAAACAAAACTCCCCCAGGGCTGTTGTTAGTTGGAGACACTTGTTGTTTCGAGCAAGCCATGGATTGATGCCTGTTGGTGGTTGGGGGAGTATAAACTTTTACCATTTTGTTTGGGAACTGCCTATAATGCATGTAGTATGGAAGATACAGCCATCTCATAGTTGTTGCGTTGATAACGAAAGTATGCCGCTCAAAATGTTATTCAATCTCGATTTTAAATCGAGCTCTGGCACCTCTACAAATCCCTGCTTCCCTCTGCGAAGGGCCTATCTATATACTTTTATGTTCAGTCATCACCCTTCTTATTAAAAAGCACCCGCTGGAGAGCACACTGTCATTTGCATTCATTACTATTGGTTTATATTGGGTATGACTTGACTGGATCTCTTTTACCATGAATTACAATGTTTAGTCAGTCCTTGATCTTTAAAGGTGCTTTGCATTTATGTTTTGCGGTCTCAGAAAGGGCTAGCAAGATACCATTTTGTTATATCATGTTATGATTATTTTGAGAAAGTGTTGTCATCCGAGTTTTATTATTATTGCTCGCCAGCTGATTATGTTACTGATATGAATAATTGTGAGACCTAAGTGTTATTGTGAGTATGGTTAGTTCATAATATTTGCTGAAACCTGAATGCTGGCTTTGCATGTTTACAACAACAAGAGCAAACGGAGTTTGTAAAAGTTTTTTCTTTATAACTTTCAGTCTATCAACTGAATTTCTTGAGGACAAGCAAAGGTTTAAGCTTGGGGGAGTTGATACGTCTCCATCGTATCAACTTTTCCAAACACTTTTGCCCTTGTTTTGGACTCTAACTTGCATGATTTGAGTGAAACTAACCCAGGCTGACGCTGTTTTCAGCAGAACTATCATGATGTTGTTTTATGTGTAGAAAACAAAAGTTCTCGGAATATCCTGAAAATCCATGGAGGCACTTTTTGGAAAATATAAAAAATACTCGCGAAAGAATCAAGACCAGGGGGCCCACACCCTGTCCACGAGGGTGGGGGGCTCGCCCACCCCCTGGGCGTGCCCCCTGTCTTGTGGGCCTCCTGAGGCTCCGCCGACCTCAACTCCAACTCCATATATTCCACCTCGCGGAGAAAAAATCAGAGAGAAAGTTTCATCGCGTTTTATGATACGGAGCCGCCGCCAAGCCCTAATCTCTCTCGGGAAGGCTGATGTGGAGTCCGTTCGGGGCTCCGGAGAGGGGGATTCGTCACCGTCGTCATCATCAACCATCGTCCATCACCAATTTCATGATGCTCACCGCCGTGCGTGAGTAATTTCATCATAGGCTTGCTGGACGGTGATGGGTTGGATGAGATTTACCATGTAATCAAGTTAGTTTTGTTAGGGTTTGATCCCTGGTATCCACTATGTTCTGAGATTGATGTTGCTATGACTTTGCTATGCTTAATGCTTGTCACTAGGGCCCGAGTGCCATGATTTCAGATCTGAACATATTATGTTTCCATGAATATATGTGTGTTCTTGATCCTATCTTGCAAGTCTATAGTCACCTATTATGTGTTATGATCCGACAACCCCGAAGTGACAATAATCAGGATACTTCTCGGTGATGACCATAGTTTGAGGAGTTCATGTATTCACTATGTGCTAATGGTTTGTTCCGGTTCTCTATTAAAAGGAGGCCTTAATATCCCTTAGTTTCCGCTAGGACCTCGCAGCCACGGGAGGGTAGGACAAAAGATGTCATGCAAGTTCTTTTACATAAGCAAGTATGACTACTTTCGGAATACATGCCTACATTACATTGATGAATTGGAGCTAGTTCTGTGTCACCCTATGTTATAGCTATTACGTGAGGAATCACATCCGACATAATTATCGATCATTGATCCAATGCCTACGAGCTTTTCACATATTGTGTTTCGCTTATTTACTTTTTCGTTGCTATTGTTACAATCACTAAAAAACCCAAAAATATTACTTTTGCTATTGTTACCTTTATTATCATACTACCTTGCTACTAAATACTTTGTTGCAGATACTAAGTTATCCTGGTGTGGTTGAATTGACAACTCAATTTCTAATACTCAATAATATTCTTTGGCTCCCCTTGTGTCGAATCAATAAATTTGGGTTGAATACTTTACCCTCGAAAGCTGTTGCGATCCCCTACACTTGTGGGTTATCAGTGTGGAACAAGCTACATTTGCTCTATTTATGATGCGAAACCTAACCAGCTTCAAGGTTTGTTCATACGCATTGGCGAGCTGTTTGCCTGTTTCAGTTTTAAAAAAGACAAACAAAATAAAGTTCCAGCAGGCTCCCTCACCTATGCAAACCCAACGCCACCTTGGTATTATACACTACTGATATACTCCCTCCATTCCTAAACATAAGACCTTTTAGAGATTTCACTATAGACCACGTACGGAGCAAAATAGTGAATCTGCACTCTAAAGTATGTCTATATACATCCTTATGTAGTCCATAGTGTAATCTCCAAAAGGTCTTATATTTAGGAACGGAGGGAGTACATGTTTGCAAGATTATGCTTCTTGTCATCATCAGTGTACTTGTTCTGTGTGGCACGATAGCAGAGTACTTGTTCTGTGCGACACAATAGCAGTACCATCAGATGAAACAATTACCTTCAGTAAACAAATGCATGGGTTAATATGAATAAGAAGTTAAAGACTTCCACAAACCTGAATATATCAAATGTTGTGTTTTGAAAAGCAATCATGTAATACATGGCTCTATCCTTATTTGTAGATAATCTTAGTTTTCTGGCCAGTTTACTTCGAACTATGCTTGTATTTCTTAGACCTGGTCATAGGAGGCATCCCTACCATGTTAAAATAGGTCTAGCGTGTCACATACACGTATTATGTACTTATGTAATTGTATATGCCGATCATTATATATAGAAAGACGTGGAGAGTCATTGCCCCACGGAAAACCCTAAACCCTATTCTCAAATATGGTATCCGAGCCAAGTGGTCCTGAGTTCAAGACCCTGGTGACGCAGTATTAAATAAAACGATTATGCGGCCTGCATCAATCCCACGTCTAATGAATAAAATAGCATAGACGTGAGGGGGTGTTGAAATATATTGCACGCCTCTCTCCATCAGTTCGGACTTTCTGATGAGTTGGCTGGAGCATGAATTCAATATGACTATGCAAGTTTTTAGTAAGTGCAGACATCATGCCGCACTGTCCTCAAAAACCAGTTCGTTCATCTGCAACCTCTATGGTTGTGATCAGCGGATAAACATTGTACAGAAACACAAATTGTCAAACAAGTCTGATTCATAAAGTACATGGTTAGAGAACTGAAGTTGTACCTTGCTGCACCCTGAAGTGCAGTTTGGATCACTTTCACAGGGTCGATGATACCATCTTGATTATATGAAAATACTCCTCTACAGTAACCAAAATGAAAGGTTAAGTACCGAACCTCTAAAGATTATTACTTTGCTGGAGGAATATGAAACATGACATTTTTTTAGTGCACTTCAAAATGAACAGCTAAAACACAGTTAAAAAGCACAGACCTATTGTTGCATCATAGCCCAAACTAAGTTATCTTTGTCTTGTTTTAGTAGCTTCCCAATAATTATGGTGATCAAGGGAGTTTGCAGAAATTGAGGAACAATTAATATATGGATTAATAGGCTTGAGACATTAATGGGAGAGCACAAACAACATATAATCAGGCTGCAAATAAAGTAACAAGAAAGAAGTGGAAAAATATCTTTAAGATGCCAAAGGGAAATTTGATTACGTAGAACAGAATATACACACTAGGACAATGATCACAATTCACTATACTGCAATGTAATAAACGTGCATACACATCTATTCCTCCCAAATCACCGTACCTTATTTTCAGAAAGTAATGACCAGTCCAAAAAGACATACAAATTATCGGAAAGTCGTCACCAGACTGGCAATCAGATAGAAGGGAGAAATCAATTGGTCATGCAGCAGACCCTCCTTGGAGAAAAGAATATAAAACACACTGGGGTATGATTATGCTGAAAAGAAAACATACATGAGAGGAAGAGCTATCAAGAATCATTTTGCGGCCAACATAGTTTGAAAGAAAAGTGGCGACCAAGGAAGATTATGGAGTTAATTACACCTAGGGTACATGAACTTGCGCGGCGGTAACGGATTCGTACATAAACAAAAAAAAACCCATAAAAGTCATACACCAACTCTGAGGCGGACTCGTTTAGGCCCAAATCGCATGCAAAGTGGACACATGGGCTGCCACGCACGCCTGGGTCGGTCCACTGTGCCATGCATTTTTTGCAGATAACCCCCCCAGTTTAATTGTTATTGACCCGCCGCCCACTCCTCTGTATCCCAATTCTTTTTCCAGATCCACCAAGGCGACACGGCGGCCGCCCTTCTCGTGCAGCCATGGAGGGAACGACGGCCAGATCCCGTCGTGCGACCATGGTAGGCGGTCGGAACGGCGGCCTCAACCACGGCGGCGGCCTCAACCACGGCAGCAGCCTCAACCACGCCGGCAGCCTCAACCACGGCGGCAGCCTCAACCACCCCGGCGGCAGCAGCAACATGGATGGCGAGTGGAGAATGAGTTCCAAGCTTACATTTGGCTCAAAAAAATCCATTAAGGTGTGTCCTTGTTCCGAGCTTTCTTAATTGTGGAGGGTGAACATGCCTCAATCTTGTGTCTGATTTGTAGGGAGGGGAGAACACTGATAAGGCAGAATGTGGCTGCAAACTGACGCCTGTTGTGAGAATGTGCGATGAAGGATTTGATGCAGGACGACGTTTTCTGAGCTGTCCATATGAGGTATCCGATTTTGGTTTAACTGAATTTTGCTTGTTTCACTGAATTTTGCCATGTCCAAATTTTGCATTGAATGTCTTCTGCAATTGAAATGGACAGGGGCTGAACTCTTGTGGGTATTTGAGTTGGATGGATGATGCATGGCAGGGGAGATCAAGGCTTGTTATTCACAAGCTTGCAGATGATAACAAGAAGTTGCAAGTTAGTTTGTTTGAAAAGGAACAGGAGATTCAGAGGATGAAGAAAGAGAGGAAAAAAATAGATCAGCAGAGGAAAACTAGGGAAAAAATAGATCAGTTTCTTGTACTTGTGATTCTTGCCAGTGTTGTGGTTTATGCCGTGGTTGCATTGCTTAGCAGGGGCTTTGTGTGATTGTAAGATGAAGAAAAGTGGAATGTGTAATGCTGAAAAGCAAGTTTGGAAAGTGTAATGGTTTCATGTTTTGTGCCTTTCTTATTGTTCAAATGTGACAAGTTTTAGTATAAAGAAGCTCTGAAATGTAAAGTACTTGGGAGACAGTTGAAACTGAAATTCACTTGAAATGAAAAGTACAACACTGACCACTAACAGTGACCACTAACTTGATTAACACTCACCACTAACAGTTACCACTAACTTGATTAACACTGACTACTAACACTCCTGAAACTTAAGCACTAACACTGACCACTAACACTTCTGACCACTTGGTAGAAATTCAGATTCTAGTTCTGCACTTTCTGAAACTCTAGTCCTCGTCGGACGACAAGTCGATGTACTCCGGTGCCGGACGGCTGCAGCTCGGCTCCATAGCGTGGTTGTACTGCACTGGTGCCTTCCCAGGTGCTGCAGCTTGCCTTCTGACCATGGCGTCGCGCGCGGCGCGGTGGTATTGCACGGCCTGGCTCACTCTAGCGGGGTCTGCATCGGCAGGAGCTGGCAGTCCCAGGACAGAAAGCTCGTCGATGAATCTACGGCTGGAGTCCTCCCTTGCCGCAGTGCCATACGAGTTCAGTATGGCAGTTTGCTGATCAACTGCAGGCACCACGGCTGGGAGCGGAGCTTGTGGCCATGGATCCCATGGCTGGGGCTGGAACGGAGGTTGTGGCCATGGATCCCATGGCTGAGGTTGGGGCTGGGGCTGGGGCTGGGGCTGGGGCTCGGGTTGGGTTGTAGGGGAACGAGGATGGGTGATGTGATCCCAGGTTCCGGTGATGGTAGCCCAGGTGGTGATGAGCTTGCGCACCATGATTGTCGCGGTGAGTACGGCTTGGGTTTGGCCGCGTGACCATGGCTTTTATAGCGGCCGCGCGTGGCCATGGCGGGAAGAGGCGAACGCGGGAAGTGGCCATGGCGGGAAGGGGCATTGGCGGGAAGGGGGGCATTGGCGGGAAGGGCCATTGGCGGGAAGGGCGTCCTGTTTGGCCACAGGTGGCAGACGATGCAGTTGGCACAAGCATGTTTAGCAGTATACACAAATAGCTTGGTTGGCATCATATGCTCGATAGCCTCTCATAGCCTACTGGTTCGACCCCCCTGTCACAAGTAACAAATACTGGGTTTGAGTCCCAGTATCACCCAATTTTTTTTAACATATTTTCTGCAATTTTTTTAGTGACATAAGTTGACAACATTAATTCAAAGATTTTGAAAAGCTAATCCTTTTTTTGACATAAATGCTGTCAACAAACATATTTTCCAATTCATTTAAAAGCTGTCAACTCCAATTATGTTCTTTTTTGACAGAAATGCTATCAACTTCATGGACCAAAAGATCCATCATGCAAACATATTTTCTGCAATTTTTTTAGTGACATAAGTTGACAACATTAATTCAAAGATTTTGAAAAGCTAATCCTTTTTTTTGACAGAAATGTTGTCAACTTCATGGACCAAAAGATACATCATACAAACATAGTCTACTTTGCCAAATTAAAAGATCCATCATGCATTACAAAATTTGCTCTTGCAGTCTTGTAGTTCATACATGAACTGGGACATTTTGCAGTTTAGTGCTGAACTAATGTAGCATACAGAAACAAATCTAGTGCTCTGGGGTCATTGGAGCATTCTGGGTCACTGGAATCTCTTCATTGAGGTCTGGGATTGCATTCCTTGCTCCATCATGTCCAAACATCAGTTGCCACAAAGCATAATCTTCAACTCTTCTTCCTCCTGGTGCAGCTCCTGTTGCAGGTGCTTCTGGCCCAGCTCCTGTTGCAGGTGCTTCTTGTCCAGCTCCTCTTCCACCCCCCCCCCCCCAGCTCTTCTTCCTCTTCCACCCCTCACAGCTCTTCCTCCTCTTGATTTCTTCACTACTCTGCTTGCACTAGCACTGGTACCTGCCTCATCTGCAAAATTCAGTTCTTGTAAGTTTCAGACAATGCAAGATTCATTACACATTCAGTTTTTTGCAAGATTCATTACACATTCATTACAAATTCAGTCACTGCACCTGCATTTGTTTCAGATGTTGTTGTTGCCTTTCTTTTAGCTCTGCCTGCCCTTCTACCAGCAGCTGTAGCAGTTGTTTGCCTGGTCCTTTGAGGGATTAAATCCCTAGCTGCAGCTACAAAGCTTGACTCCTCTGGCAGTGGTCCAGGTGGTCTGACATTTGTAACATATATGCTCTCTCCTACAAAACATTTTATGGCAATGAGCATCTACAAACAGTTGTGGCAATCCTCTCAATGTACTTGAACTTACCTCTTGACCCATCCTGTAAACCATGCTTGTCCTGTCATTAATTGGGTCCAACCTAGGGTTCAATCTGCAATGCACAATGTCCTGCAACAACATTTAGAAAAGCAACAATATTCAGTACACCAACAATGTCCAGGAAAATAAAATACAACAACATTCAGAAAACATCAACAACCTGCAGAATAGCTTCACATGCAAATTCATCCTCTTCTTCCTCAACTTGTTGTTCCACTTGTTCCCTCTGCATGTACTTCTCATGCCCCCTGCTGTTGTGGTCATCTTTGCCACAAACTGAGCAATGCATAGCTACCCCTTTTTTATTCAGATACACTGTTCCATCCTTCTTCCTTTTCTCTTTAGGAGTTTTTCTTCTATTCTTAGGTGGCCTGCCCATTTGTTTTGTGAAAACTGGTGGGTGAATGTGCATTCCATTCATCTTCTCCCAATGGCTCCTGTCTCTTAAGGGCATGATAAAGTGACCATATGCTTGCAAATATGCCTCTATTGTATAGCATTTGTGGACTAGTTCTTCAGGGTCAATTCTTTCAGCCCTGCACACTGCAATTGCATGACTGCAAGTCACTCCACTCAAATCCCACCTTTTGCAATTACAAGTCCTTGCTATGATGCCAACAATATATGAGTTGGGCCCAGACTGCACATTGAATATACCATTGCCAGCATTTGTTGCAAAACAATTGGCAGAAAATTCTGCATTCTTCTCAAGCTTCTTCCTAATTTTTGGGCAAATTCTTCCTGTCCATTTCTCAACTGCTTCTCTGTGTTTGCTTGCATGCCTTTGTGAAATCTTTGCAAGGATGCACTCCAACATTGACACAACACAAAGCTCTCTAGCTTCAAGTATGTAACTATCATGAAAAGTGCAACATGCTGTTAGAGCACTAGAAGATGCAGTTGCAGATAACAACTAGAAGATGCAGTTGGAAACTACAACTTAAAGATGCAGTTAGAACAGTTAGAACATTACCTATTATACACCTCAGACATATTGTTCAAAAGAATATCATACTTTGGAAAATCACGGAAGAAGTTTTTCACCCATTGATTAGGTGGCTTTCCCTCTAACCAATTGTAAGCATCAATGGAAGCCTCTCTTATTTTTTCTCTGTTCTCATTCCATCTTGGTAAGTTTGTAGATCTGGCCATGGCCCACAGCAGATTCTTCAATGTCTCACCTTTGAATTTCTTGTGGAAGTTTTGGTATAGGTGCCTAACACAGAACCTGTGCTCTGCATCTGGGAAAACTTTCTCAACAACATTTATCAAACCCTGCATAAGCAATGGATTTTCACATAAGTTCATATGAAGCATTTATCAAGTTGAAAAACAAGTTGAAAGCATGCATATTAATGCAATGGATGAGAAACAGCATTAAACAAGTTAACAAGTTGAAAGCATACCTTCTGCTTGTCACTCATTATGGTGTATGGGCTTGTGTTGATAATATTCAGATCATTTTTCAGTGTTGACAGGAACCATTCCCATGTGTAAGTTGATTCAACCTCAACCATTCCCATAGCTATTGGATAGATGCAATCATTTGGGTCAATTCCCACAGCTGTCAATAATATACCTTTGTACCTACTTTTCAAGTGGCAGCCATCCACAAATATAATGGGCCTGCATCCCTTTAGGAAACCTCTCTTGCGAGCATCATATGACCAATAGAGTGAGGACAGGTGATCCTTTGGCAGTGCATCATTCTTCTCCTTCACCTTGGTAGTGGAAACTATGAATTTGCTGCCAGGATTAGCTCTTCTGAGTTCTTGCCCATAGTCCCATAGTAAGTTGTACTGCTCTGCTTCATCCCCATGAATTAGGTCTAGAGATGCCTTCCTGGCCCTTCCCAATTTCATCTTGTTTGGTAGCAGTTTGAACTCGCTCTGGACCTTCTTACCAAATGTACCCAAATCCATGGTCTGGTTGTCTCTGAATTCCTCAATGAATTTCTGTGTGAGAATTTTAACTGTCAAACACTTGGAATCAAATGATTTCTGGCATTTGTGAGTGCCATTGTACTGCCTTATGACAATGCTACCAGTCCTATTGTCTTTTGAAGCTTTTAGTTGCCAAGGACAACCTTGTGAGCAAACCGCATTAAGCCTTTCAGATTCATTCCTTTTCTTATAGATCTTCACTCTGTTCCTAACAGTATATGCATCCAAAGCCATCCTCAGCTCTTTCATGTCACCAAACACCAAACCAACACTGAAAACTGGATTATTCAGATCCACTGCTGGATTGTAGGCTTTGAAAGTGTACTGCAACTTTGACAATTCATCCTTGCTCAGGTTTAGATCATCATCATCTAAAGGGTCTTCTTCTTCAATGTACCCTTCCTTCTCATTGTTATCATGGACATCTATATCCACATTCTCCACAAACAAATCATCATCAAGATCTTCAACATCATATTCACTCTCATCAAAATCACTGTCAGTTTCTTCTCCTTGAAACTCTCCCTCTCCCTGCTCTGTTTGCTCTTCTTCTCCCTCTTCCTCCTCTGCTTCATATCCATTATCTTCTCCCTCTTCCTCCTCTACTTCATGTCCATGATCTTCTGCCTCTCCCTGCTCTGCTGCATGTCCATGATCTTCTCCATCTCCCTGCTCTTCTTCCTCTCTTGCTTCTCCATGATCTTCTTCTCCATGCCCTCCTTCAGCAGACCTTGGCAATTTCCTTGGAGTAATTACACTTGGCAGAGGGGGCCCATCTAGGATCACATCATCATACAAAGTTCTAATCTTGTTCTCCTCATCCACTATTAACAACAGTGTCTTGCATTCTTTGCTTGCATTCACCATAGCAGCAATGACCTCTTCAGTATCCACACAAACAAGGCCATCTACTATGTCTTTGCCAGGCAAACACCGTATACTTGCAGATCTGGATAACCATGGGAGTAATCCAACTTGTCCAGGCAATACTTCAGCATATCTAACGACCAAGTGTCAGCATGACAATAGTCAAATTCACAATAAGTGCTGCCAATATATGATCTGTTCACTCCTTGCCCAATAAATATGCCATTATGCTCAAACGCTACAGAGAACAACATAGACTCTTCCCCTGAAGTAACTGCAAAATAAAAGATAGTTTTTTTGTTCAGACTATGATGCAAATCACAACATTAAATGAAGTTCTTTTGACTATATAGTACACCAATAAACAACATTTATCATCACTTAATTGAATGCACTGCAATATTAATCACAGGGCAGCACTAACTGAATTTGACAACATTCACTAACTGAATTTGGACAGCAAAGACAGAGCAATATCTGAATTTCAACAGCAAGTAACAGGGCAATTCACACCCATAACAGGGCATACATCACAATAATCACAGAGGAGTGCATACATCACAACAATCATATCTTCCTTCAAATCCAAGAACAACCCCTAAATTAACCCTAAATTAAGCCCCAAATCACCGCCACCGGCAAGCCAACATGGAAAGCAACGAAACAACAGTAATCGTCCTATCAAACGCCCGCATTCCCTTAATCCCATCAATTGTGGCAACAAAGCATCAATCTTTCCACCGAAATCATGAAGAACCTAGCCCGATCAAAACCCTAGGACAAGGGGGCAACCCAGCGGGAGAAGAGGTCGATCGAGCGCGTACCGTACTCAGGAGGGAACTCCCCGGGCTCCCGTAGGAGCGGCTCCATGCCGCGTCGTTCGGCGGCGTTCGGCGGCGGCGTCCAAACCGGCGGCAGAGAAGGCGACGACGTCGAGGCAGAGAAGGCGACGGCGTCGAGGCAGAGACAGAGAAGGCCAGGGGTTAAGGGGGGTTTGTGAGCACCGGGTCGAACCGGTACTTATCTGGACGCAGGAGCCGAGCTACAAATATTGTAAAACACAAGGGGGAATGTAGAAAAGTGCCCAACACCTGCCGCCAGCCCTCTCCTCCCACGTGGCAGCCCAGTTGGCATGTTTCGGACTGTTTTGTAGCTAGACGTTACCGTATCAGAGTTGGTGTATGACTTTTATGGGGTTTTTTTGTTTGTGTATGAATCCGTTACCGCCGCGCAAGTTCATGTACCCTAGGTGTAATTAACTCGATTATGTACCCAGCACTGTACCTTCCTGATTCCCTATGACGAGTGTCACATCAGTACTCCTCTGTTGAGCAGCTCGTTATTCTGCAGCTTGTCGTCATCTACCTGCACCTAACCATGATGAAGCGCTTTTGTGGCTGGCGCGCTTGGATGGCGTATCGAGGCAATTGGGCACAGCAAGGTGATGCGAGGAGGACGTCGGGATTACGACCAGATAACAATGGTCGGTGGCGGCAGTGTGTGCTGACGGTGCGAGCAGACTGGGTGATGACCTGTGTTACGTTGCTGGACTAAACAGCTCCAAAACTAAAAAAATATTAAAAATTAAAGTCGTTCCGGGCCTCCGCAATGCATCACATGATCAACCGTAGGTGTATCAGAGTTGATCACCACAGAAAATGATGCATATGTAGCAGATATTGATCTTCACAGGAAAGATTGTCATTACTATCGGTTATTATTGTGTGTGTGTGTGTGTGCGCGCACGCACAAAAGATCAAATAGTTAAGTTGTACCACAGATAATTGAACAAAAATTAAATGTCAGAGTTACAATACAGTGACACATGAAAGTTCTTTTTAGTAATCTGCACGAACACACCTCCTCTAGCTTCCAAGCGATTTCTAGCATTGCCCACCAGTCAACTCAGCATATATGATTTTTTCAGAAGAAGGAAAAAACTCATACATTACATACACACAAAAAACAGAACAGAGATGGGTGCTTCAAACCACCATGTATTAGAAACGGATCTAGAAGTTTAGATGTATTCTAACATGAGAATAGACTGTTATCCTCGAACAAAGGGTAAATTGGCAATCCAACCTATACATATATATATATTCTCCAAGCCAATAAACAAGTAGTTTTGAGCAATCTGTAAGAACACGCGCCACATCTCCAAGAACATCATCTTCACAATTCACAAACCCCAACATTTTGCAATTGATGTGTCAGAATAGTTTAACTACAGAAAATACAGAAATAAGGGATTGAGGGGAAGAGAGATGTTGTGCTAGCTACCTTGTAGGTACCGATGGATAGAGCAGCAGAGAGGGCCTGAGGAGGGAGGAACTGACAATAGAGAGGGCCCGAGGAAGGAGGAGCTGGCAACAGAGAGGTGTACGCCGGCAGGGAGGAGATCGTTGTTCGGCGTTCGGCACGGCGCGCCCCTTGTCTCACGTGCGGCCACGTTCGCCGGCGGCCTCCCCGCGTGCGTCCAAGTCCCCGGCGGCGGCGGCGGCTCCCGCAGGCCTCTCGCCGGCGACGAGCACCCTCACCTGCAATCGGTCCGACGGTGGAGCGGTCGGTGGTGGTCCGAGTGAGGTGAGGTGGTGTGTGCAGCAGCAGTCTCCGGGCGGACAAGCGGGCCTGCCGTGGAGCGGTCGGCGGTGATGCGAGGAACAAGTGGTGATCCCGGCGTGGTGAGGTGGTGCGTACGACGGCGATCTTGGGAGGGGCGGTTACATCGATGGGACTGGGATCCGGCAGAGGTGATCGGTCGGGGTTGCGAGAGGGAGGCCTACCCGGCGACCTCGACGGCCACCCCGCAGCCGCATGGTGGAGCCACCCACAGCGGGGGGAACCGATGCCACGTGCGAGGAATAGAGAGAGGTTACGGGAGGAGGGGGTTGCAGCGGGGCGTGGCCGTCGGCGGCGACGGTGGGCGGGGCAGGGAGGAGCGAGGCGGCGGTGATTTGGGCGGGTGGGCGGTGGATGAGGAGGTGGACGGAGGAGACCGACGACCAAGAGGACCAGGGCGGCGGCGGAGAGAAAGTGGAGAAGAGGAGCGGCGGAGGATGGCGAGGACGGGGGCGGCGGACGCCCCGTGCTCTAGTCGTTGGGAAGAGGAGGAGCAAGCGAGTGTGGGGCGTGCGTGCGTGCACAGCGGGAGCGGTTTTTTAGGGGCGTGCGGGTGGGGAGAGACGAAGCCGTAGCGGGGTAGCAGTTTCGTTGGCGAGGGGGAGATTTCATTAACGATGATTTTAGGTAATTAATTAAAGCAATGGCATGGTGGGTAATTAAAGCGTAAAATACGTTTAGTATGCTGGAGGGATGTAGACCATCAGATTGCAGGTTTCGATGGATATGATGATCTGGTTCTCCGCCTGGTTCTCCGCCCTCTCTTTCTTTTATAGTGGTAGTAGATACAGAGTATAAAGTAGGGGAAACCCTTTTTCTTAAAATGGGTCGCCCATTGGAGTTGCTCTGATTGGGTCGACTCGACGGGCAGTCAGTCCCTCGCCGTCGTGCTGTTGCGCATGTCGTGGACTGCCACGACGTCACCTGGGGCGCGGCCAGCGGCGGCAAAAATCACATATTTGACCTGAGGCCGAAATCCAATCACAAACTGACCTGCTCTCGAAACAATTTCACTCTGCTGACCATTTAGTGTGGCGCCCAACAGCTAGGCGCCGCACCCTACAGTGCAGCGCCCTTCCCTTAGGCGTCGCAGATCCAGCCAGCGTGGCAGCCCTGGTCCAATTGCGGCCCCACAGACAGCAGTGCAGCGCCTAAGGCTAGGGCGCCACACTTGTAATGTGCAGCGCCCGTGTCTTAGGCGTTGCACGTTGACTTAGGCCGCATTGGACCAGCCCCTCCCAGGCAGTTCTTCCACCTCTGAGGAAGTTGCTCTCTGTACAGAGAGCGGCGGCGGCGCCCCCTTCGGATCCCCCCCACACCCCCTCTCAGATCTGAAGTTTTGAGGCCTGGATTCGATCTCCAATCCCTCCTAGTTTGTAAACTCCTCCGTTCCCTTTCTTTTCCTCCGTAAAATCGTTGCAATTTTAGGGATTTGCCCAAGATTAGGTGGAACCTTAGATTTGCTTGGTTTGCATCTTTGTTTGTCCAAGATTGTGTGTTGTGATGGAGGATGTGTAGTCATATCCGGTAGTATATGATTTTTGTTAGTGAAACCTAGATTGTTTATTTTTTTAGATATATATGAGATGCCTAGTTTTGTAGATAATTATGAGATGTTGAGTTTTGTAGCTATATGTGAGATGTTGAGTTTTTTTAGATATATATTAGATGTTGAGTTTATTTGAAATATGAGATGTTGATTTATTTGAACACATATGTCATACGAGATATATATGAGAATTTACAATCATTTATTCATTGTGTGAGAAGGATATGTTGAGATTCTTGTAGATGAACACAATGAAATGTTGAGTGTTTACCGATATTTGAGATGAACTCATATATGTTTATTGTTTGAAATTTGTAAGGATGGTTTGGCTTCTGGACGATGTCTACGACGTGCAACACCGGGCCTACATGATGCACGAGAAGGAGAAGGTAATAACTAGTAATCTAAATATTTTGCAAATTTGCCTTTAGTTGAAATTTACATGCCCTAAGATTTGTCATTACTTGTTTTTTTGCAGAAGCTTGAACCTCTGAAGATTCGGTATCACGGGGTCTCTGGTCCTGCCATGCCTTACGATGAGCGGTACACACCGTACATCAAGCAGGCAGGACTACTCCCATGGATTCTGTTGGTCAGCCGGTCCACGCCGAATCTAAACGCTCCACTGGTGTCCGCTCTTGTTGATCGGTAGAGGCCGGAGACGCACAGTTTCCATCCTCGGACTGGGGAGATGACCGTGACGCTCAAGGATGTCTCGTTGATCACCGGCCTTGCTATCGACGGGAGGCCTCTCTGTATGAGCACCGATTCTGATGGGTGGCGCGAGCAGATGATTGCTCTTATCGGTATGGCTCCTACCGAGGCTGAGGCTGATGTAGAGGAGGGAGAAGATAAGAAGAAGAGGGAAAGGAAAGCAGCCGGAGTTGCTTTCATGTGGATTCAAAATAACTTTGCGACGTGCCCTTCGGATGCCACTGATGATGTGATCCAGACACATGCTCGTGTGTATATGTGGTACATTGTGTCGAGGACTTTGTTTCCTGACTCCACTGGCAAGAACGCTCCATGGATGTGGCTGAAGGCGTTGACCATCTTCGATAGCAAATGGAGCTAGGGTTCAGCGACTCTTGCCTACTTGTACCGACAGGTAGTTGGTCTATTTTGTGATCAACTCATTTCTTCATTAGCAATGCAAGCTTGCTATCAAGTTAACATTGTTTTCTTTCATATGCGGCTGGACGATGCATGTTGCAGGATCACAGATAGTGCAGGCATTGGTGGTAATCTGCTTCTACTTTTTGTATGGAGCTGGGAGCGTCTGCCTGTTGGACGCCCGAAGAGCGTTAGGTTTAATCCTTGGTATGAAGATGAACATGACGAATTACGGCGCCCCACTTGGGCTTACAAGTGGGATGTGGTATCCGAGATGACGAACGATGTCAATCTCATGTACCAAAAGTACATTGCCGAGTTGGACACAATTACGCATGAGTAGGTAAGGAGGTCATTACTTCAGTCCTTTCTCATGCCTGAAAAATAGTCATCAAATTTGCATTGTTGCCCTATTTCATAGGTGGTATGGCAGCCATATGGCGCGGGTGAGAGCTTTGGGTACACCGTGGAGTTCCGCCTCAACCCGATGTGTTTGTGGGATAATGATCTCTGGCTTATGCGGTGCCCACTGATATGCAACTGGGCTGTTGAGTTTTATTTGCCACATCACGTGTGTCGTCAGTTTGGTCTATTCCAGCCTCACCCGCCGGATTGGGTGGACACGGACAAAGCACTTCATAGGTAAGAGAGCATGTCTGCGTATTGACTAAGCATCAGGACTCCTTTTGATTGTGCTAATGTTTGGTTTTATACCACGCAGGTTGGACAGGAGAAGGCAGCGGAAGATAAAGGACTGGGACAAGCATCATGCTCCATATGTTACTGATACGTCTCCAACGTATCTATAATTTTTGATTGCTCCATGCTACTTTATCTACTGTTTTGGACTATATTGGGCTTTATTTTCCACTTTTATATTATTTTTTGGGACTAACCTATTAACCGGAGGCCCAACCAAGAATTGCTGTTTTTTTGCCTATTTCAGTGTTTCGAAGAAATGGAATATCAAGTGGAGTCCAAACGGAATGAAACCTTCGGAAACGTGATTTTCTCACCGAACGTGATCCAGGGGACTTGGACCCTACTCCAAGGAACAAAAGAGGCAGTCACGAGGGTGGGGGGAGCCCCCCCTAGGGCGCGCCCCCTACCTCGTGGGCCCCCTGTTGCTCCACCGATGTACTCCTTCCTCCTATATATACCTACGTACCCCCAAACGATCAGAAGGGGAGCCAAAAACCTAATTCCACCGCCGCAACTTCCTGTATCCACGAGATCCCATCTTGGGGCCTGTTCCGGAGCTCCGCCTGAGGGGGCATCCATCACGGAGGGCTTCTACATCATCACCATAGCCCCTCCGATGAAGTGTGAGTAGTTTACTTCAGACCTTCGGGTCCATAGCTAGTAGCTAGATGGCTTCTTCTCTCTTTTTGGATCTCAATACAATGTTCTCCCCCTCTCTCGTGGAGATCTATTCGATGTAATCTTCTTTTTGCGGTGTGTTTGTTGAGACCGATGAATTGTGGGTTTATGATCCAGCTTATCTATGAATAATATTTGAATCTTCTCTGAATTCTTTTATGTATGATTGGTTATCTTTGCAAGTCTCTTTGAATTATCCGTTTGGTTTGGCCAACTAGATTGGTAGTTCTTGCAATGGGAGAAGTGTTTAGCTTTGGGTTCAATCTTGCGGTGTCCTTACCCAGTGACAGAAAGGGTTGCAAGGCACGTATTGTATTGTTGCCATCGAGGATAACAAGATGGGGTATTTATCATATTGCATGAATTTATTCCTCTACATCATGTCATCTTGCTTAAGGCGTTACTCTGTTTTTAACTTAATACTCTAGATGCATGCTGGATAGCGGTCGATGAGTGGAGTAATACTAGTAGATGCAGAATCATTTCGGTCTACTTGTCTCGGACGTGATACCTATATACATGATCATACCTAGATATACTCATAACTATGCTCAATTTTTTCAATTGCTCAACAGTAATTTGTTCACCCACGGTAGAATACTTATGCTCTTGAGAGAAGCCACTAGTGAACCTATGGCCCCCGGGTCTACTCTCATCATATCAATCTCTATCACTTTTATACTTGCTTTGTTTTTACTTTGCCTTTTACTTTTTGCTTTGCATCTCTATATAAAAAATACCAAAAATATTATTTATCATCTCTATCAGATCTCACTCTCGTAAGTGACCGTGAAGGGATTGACAACCCCTAATCGCGTTGGTTGCGAGGAGCTATCGTTTTGTGCAGGTACGAGGGACTTGTGCGTGGCCTCCTACTGGATTGATACCTTGGTTCTCAAAAACTGAGGGAAATACTTACGCTACTTTGCTGCATCATCCTCTCCTCTTTGGGGAAATCCAACGCAGTGCTCAGGAGGTAGCAAGAAGAATTTCTGGCGCCATTGCCGGGGAGGCTCACGCAAGAGCAAGTCAACCATACCAAGTACCCATCACAATCCATATCTCTCGCATTTCATTATTTGCCATTTGCCTCTCGTTTTCCTCTCCCCCACTTCACCCTTGTCATTTTATTCGCCCTCTCTTTCCCAATCTCCTCCTCTTTTTCCAGTTGCCTTTTCCTCGTCCGCTTGTTTGCTCGTGTGTTAGCTTGCTTGCTTGTCGTTATGTCTGAAATTGGGGTAATTATTGCCGATATGGGTGATAATAATATCATGGAAAATTCTGAAGCTCCTGCTGAAGAATCCCCTACCTATCATACAAAAAGATTTCGAATCGGTAGTGGTAATATTATTGGAAAAAGAGTTATTCAAGATTTATTTACTTGTGTTGGTGCTTTACCCTCTATGGGTGGTTCTATTGTCCATAGAACTAGTAGCCTTGCGGACGCTATTGCCATGCTTATTGTTGAACTTGAAAGGCAATTTATGCATATGCACCCTTCTGTACAAAGAATTTTCCTAGAATTTTCTAATATTGAACACTCCTCTGTTAAGCGTGCCGCTACTATCTTTTTGGCTCATGAATTCATATTTATAATAAAAGAAGCCAAAGAAATCTTTGCGCATTATAGGGTGGACGCTGGCCGTCCTCCCATAGAATCTATCCTTTTTGATCAAGAAGAAATAATGTGTTTTCAATCTATCGACTATGTTGCTTTTAATGAAAATCTTAGAAAAAATGTGCCTACCAATATTTTAATTGATAGAATCTCTGAGCTTAATGATGATTTGGCTATTCGAAATAATGAGCTACGATGCTCTCTTGAGTATAGGCTCACCAAGTTCTGTCAAAATAACGCTTATAATGATGAATTGGTTGTGCAATACGAAGGGCCAAAAGAGGAACCTATACCTCCTAAAATTGATCTTGGGGACTTTTGTCCTATTAAATTTAGCCCTTTTGATTACTTTTGCTTGCCTCAAAGAAAACTTGCTGCCGAACATAGAGAATATGAAATGAGTTTCGCCGATCTATCTTATTACTACGGCACTACCCAGATTTATCCTTGCTTTTATGCCTAGCTAGGGGCGTTAAACGATAGCGCTTGTTGGGAGGCAACCCAATTTTATTTTTAGTTTTTGCTTTTTGCTTCTGTTTAGGAATAAATAATCCATCTAGCCTCTGTTTGGATGTGGTTTTATCTTTTAATTAGTGTTTGTGCCAAGTAGAACCTATAGGATAACCTATGATGATAGTTGATTTGATTCTGCTGAAAATCAGAAACTTTGAGCGCACGAATATAAATTTGTTAAATCACAGGAACGTGCTTTTGCGTTGATTCTTTTTTCTGCTGTTCAATAGATAAATTTTCCAGGACTTCCTATTTTTTTAGGACTTTTAGAGTTTCAGAAGTTTGCGTTAGTTACAGATTGCCTCAGACTGTTCTGTTTTTGACAGATTCTGTTTCTCGTGTGTTGTTTGCTTATTTCAATGCATCTATGGCTAGTAATTCAGTCTATGAACCATAAAGAAGTTGGAATACAGTAGGTTTAACACCAAAATAAATAAATAATGAGTTCATTACAGTACCTTAAAGTAGTCTTTTGTTTTCTTTCTCTAACGGAGCTCACGAGATTTCTATTGAGTTTTGTGTTGTGAAGTTTTCAAGTTTTGGGTAAATTCTTTTGATGGATTATGGAACAAGGAGTGGCAAGAGCCTAAGCTTGGGGATGCCCATGGAACCCCCAAGATAATCCAAGGACACCAAAAATTCAAAGCTTGGGGATGCCCTGGAAGGCATCCCCTCTTTCGTCTACTTCCATCGGTAATTTATTTGGAGCTATACTTTTATTCACCACATGATATGTGTTTTGCTTGGAGCATCTTGTATTATTTGCATCTTTGCTTGTTAGTTTACCACAATCATCCTTGCTGTACACACCTTTTGAGAGAGCCATACATAAATTGGAATTTGCTAGAATACTCTATGTGCTTCACTTATATCTTTTGAGCTTGATCGTTTTGCTCATAGTGCTTCACTTATATCTTTTGAGCGTGATAATTTTTGCTCTAGTGCTTCACTTAGATTTTTTAGAGCACGGTGGTGGATTTGTTTTAAAGAAACTATTGATCTCTCATGCTTCACTTAGATTATTTTGAGAGTCGTTAATAGCATGGTAATTTGCTTAATATTAATATACTTGGTATTCAAGATATGTGAAACTTTCTTTTGAGTGCATTGAATACTAAGAAAAGTTTGATACTTGATAATTGTTTTGAGATATGGAGGTGATAATATCAAAGTCGTGCTAGTTTAGTAGTTGTGAATTTAAGAAATGCTTGTGTTGAAGTTTGCAAGTCCCGTAGCATGCACGTATGGTTACAGTTGTGTTAGAAATTTGAAACATGAAGTGTACCTGGCTTGTGCATCCTTATGAGTGGCGGTCGGGGACGAGCGATGGTCTTTTCCTACCGATCTATCCCCCTAGGAGCATGCGCGTAGTACTTGATTTTTCATGACTTCTAAATTTTCGCAATAAGTATATGAGTTCTTTTGACTAATGTTGAGTCCATGGATTATACGCACTTTTACCTTTCCACCTTTGCTAGCCTCTTCGGTACCGTGCATTGCCCTTTCTCCCCTTGAGAGTTGGTGCAAACTTCGCCGGTGCATCCAAACCCCGTGATACGATACGCTCTATCACACATAAACCTCCTTATATCTTCCTCAAAACAGCCACCATACCTACCCATTATGGCATTTCCATAGCCATTCCGAGATATATTGCCATGCAACTTTCCACCGTTCCGTTCATCATCATCATGACATACTTTACTTTTGTCATATTGTCATTGCATGATCATGTAGTTGACATCGTATTTGTAGCAAATCAACCAAGCATTATTTTTCATACATGTCACTCTTGATTCATTGCACCATCCCGGTACACCGCCGGAGGCATTCATATAGAGTCATATCTTGTTCTAGTTTTGAGCTGTAATTCTTAAGTTGTAATCAATAGAAGTGTGATGATCATCATTATTAGAGAACTGCCCAAAGAAAAAAAAAGAGGGCCCAAAAAAGGAAAAGGAAAAAAGAAAAAAAGGAAAAAAAAGAAAACAAATAAAAAGGGCAATGTTACTATCTCTTTTTCCACACTTGTGCTTCAAAGTAGCACCTTGTTCTTCATGTAGTGAGTCTCATATATTGTGCTTCAAAGTAGCACCATGTTTTTCATATAGTGAGTCTCATAAGTTGTCTTTTTCATACTAGTGGGAATTTTTCATTATAGAACTTGGCTTGTATATTCCTACGATGGGCTTCCTCAAATGCCCTAGGTCTTCATGAGGAAGCAAGTTGGATGCACACCCACTAGTTTTCTTTTGTTGAGCATTCATAGCTCTAGTGCATCCGTTGCATGGCAATCCCTACTCCTCATGTTGACATGAATTGATGGGCATCTCCATAGCCCGTTAATTATCCTCGTCAATGTGAGATTTTCTCCTTTTTTTGTCTTCTCCACACAGTCCCCATCATCATATTCTATTCCACCCATAGTGCTATATCCATGGCTCACGCTCATGTATTGCGTGAAGGTTGAAAAAGTTTGAGATTATTTAAGTTTGAAACAATTGCTTGGCTTGTCATCGGGGGTATAGAAGTTGGGAACATCTTTGTGTGACGAAAATGAAGCATAGCCTAACTATATGATTTTGTAGGGATGAACTTTCTTTTGCCTTGCTATTTTGAGAAGACATGATTACTTTGATTAGTATGCTTGAAGTATTATTATTTTTATGTCAATATGAACTTTTGTCTTGAATCTTTCGGATCTGAATATTCATACCACAATTAAGAAGATTTACATTGAAATTATGCCAAAGTATCACTCCGCATCAAAAATTCTCTTTTTATCATTTACCTACTCGAGAACGAGCAGGAATTAAGCTTGGGGATGCCTGATACGTATCCAACGTATCTATAATTTTTGATTGCTCCATGCTACTTTATCTACTATTTTGGACTATATTGGGCTTTATTTTCCACTTTTATATTATTTTTTGGGACTAACCTATTAACCGGAGGCCCAGCCCAGAATTATTGTTTTTTGCCTATTTCAGTGTTTCGAAGAAACAGAATATCAAATGGAGTCCAAATGGAATGAAACCTTCGGAAACGTGATTTTCTCACCGAACGTGATCCAGGGGACTTGGACCCTACTCCAGGGAACAAAAGAGGCGGTCACGAGGGTGGGGGCGCCCCCCTAGGGCGCGCCCCCTGCCTCGTGGGCCC
Source organism: Triticum aestivum (assembly GCF_018294505.1). Lineage (NCBI taxonomy): Eukaryota > Viridiplantae > Streptophyta > Magnoliopsida > Poales > Poaceae > Triticum > Triticum aestivum. Next base: position 253,685,331 of record NC_057798.1, read on the forward strand.
CCTAATGCTCCAGCGACGTACTCCTTCCTCCTATATATACCTACGTACCCCCAAACGATCAGAAGGGGAGCCAAAAACATAATTCCACCGCCGCAACTTCCTGTATCCACGAGATCCCATCTTGGGGCCTGTTCCGGAGCTCCGCCGGAGGGGGCATCCATCATGGAGGGCTTCTACATCATCACCATAGCCCCTCCGATGAAGTGTGAGTAGTTTACTTCAGACCTTCGGGTCCATAGCTAGTAGCTAGGTGGCTTCTCCTCTCTTTTTGGATCTCAATACAATGTTCTCCCCCTCTCTCATGGAGATCTATTCGATGTAATCTTCTTTTTGCGGTTTGTCTGTTGAGACCGATGAATTGTGGGTTTATGATCCAGCTTATCTATGAATAATATTTGAATCTTCTATGAATTCTTTTATGTATGATTGGTTATCTTTGCAAGTCTCTTCGAATTATCTGTTTGGTTTGGCCAACTAGATTGGTAGTTCTTGCAATGGGAGAAGTGTTTAGCTTTGGGTTCAATCTGGCGGTGTCCTTACCCAGTGACAGAAAGGGTTGCAAGGCACGTATTGTATTGTTGCCATCGAGGATAACAAGATGGGGTATTTATCATATTGCTTGAATTTATTCCTCTACATCATGTCATCTTGCTTAAGGCGTTACTCTATTTTTAACTTAATACTCTAGATGCATGCTGGATAGCGGTCGATGAGTGGAGTAATACTAGTAGATGCAGAATCGTTTCGGTGTACTTGTCTCGGATGTGATGCCTATATACATGATCATACCTAGATATACTCATAACTATGCTCAATTTTGTCAATTGCTCAATAATAATTTGTTCACCCACCGTAGAAAATTTATGCTCTTGAGAGAAGCCACTAGTGAAACCTATGGCCCCCGTGTCTATTCTCATCATATCAATCTCTATCACTTTTATACTTGCTTTGTTTTTACTTTGCCTTTTACTTTTTGCTTTGCATCTCCATATAAAAAATACCAAAAATATTATTTATCATCTCTATCAGATCTCACTCTCGTAAGTGACTGTGAAGGGATTGACAACCCTAATCGCGTTGGCTGCGAGGAGCTATCGTTTTGTGCAGGTACGAGGGACTTGTGCGTGGCCTCCTACTGGATTGATACCTTGGTTCTCAAAAACTGAGGGAAATACTTACGCTACTTTGCTGCATCATCCTCTCCTCTTCGGGGAAATCCAACGCAGTGCTCAAGAGGTAGCAGTTACCCGCTTCCAGCTTTGTGTGGAGCAGGCTCGTAGCACTGCACACGCCCCACTTCGTGAGCATAACCCACTTGCTTTTGATAACTACGTACGATGGTTTATTGAAACTACTCAAGTTGAGATATGCCCGCCGGCATATAATGAGGATATTCTTGAAGAACCCATAAACTTTGAGGATCTAGCAAAGGGGAAGTACAACAGAGATGTCAGGGAAGGGCAAGGAGTCCCTGCTGTTCCAGTGATTAACTATGTGGTAAAGTGCTCCCTTCTTTACTTTCCCGTTGACCGTATTACACATGTTTGAATGGCTAACGTATTCATTCTTTCTCATCCGCAGCGCACCGAGATCAAGAAAGCAGCTAATGAGAGCCAGTCTATTCTGGAGAAGACACCGGTTGGAAACGGCAATGATGATGATTCATTACGAGCATTCCTCAAGGTACATATCGCATTCACTATGAGAGCCAGTCTATGTTGCGGACTTTGATATCTTATACACTTGTTCATGTTACAACGTCAGGCCAAGAAGTTAAGGCGGTTATCGAATCTTCTCGGTTGCCGTGATCCTGAATATGATGAACCATCTTCCTCTAGGTCTGGTACAACATCAGACCCCTCATCTCACCATCAAGGGGACGATGTGAGTTCCGCATATGCTTATCTGGATGATGAGGGTGCGGTCACCCAAGAGGTATGACTAATCCTTTAGATGTGATTCTCACTTGATTACGACACCGACCTTCACCATATTGTTTGATTGTGTGATAGGGCCATGAGCTTTATGATGACATGACTTCGGCGGACGCTCAAGCTCGGTCGACATATGTGTTCAAGCCTAGTAATGGTACCAAAGAAGGACAAATCCTGGCGCCTATGTGTCGATTTTAAAGACCTCAACAAGGCCTGCCCAAAGGATCCCTTCCCCCTCCCCCGCATCGACCAGATAATCGACGCTACCGCAGGACACGATTCATTGTGCTTCCTTGACGCATACTCCGGCTACCATCAAATCAAGATGGCGGAAGCGGACCAAGCCGCAACGGCATTCATCACTCCGTATGGACCATTCTGCTTCAACACGATGCCCTTTGGACTTAAAAACGCCGGCGCAACATATCAGCGCATGATTCAAACATGTCTGGCCACCCAGATCGGCAAAACAGTAGAGGCATACGTAGACGACGTAGTCGTCAAAACCAAACACGTCGAAACTCTAGTAGACGACTTGAGGCTCACATTCGACAACCTCAGAGCATATGACATGAAGCTGAATCCGGAAAAATGTGTTTTCGGCGTACCAGCCGGAAAGCTCCTGGGCTTCATTGTATCCGGCAGAGGAATCGAAGCGAACCCAACCAAGATCCGAGCTCTGTCACAGCTGGATATCCCAAAGGACCTCAAACAAATACAAAAATTGACTGGATGCGTGGCGGCTCTAAGCCGCTTTATCTCCCGTCTAGGAGAAAAGGCATTGCCCCTCTATCGCCTCCTTAGGTGCACCGAACACTTCGAGTGGACGGATGCTGCCACTGCCGGACTCGAAGAAATAAAAGCCATATTGGCAACAAATCCGGTCCTGGCTGCGCCCAACCTGGGCGAACCAATGCTGTTATACATCGCGGCAACACATCAAGTTGTAAGCGCGGTACTCGTCGTCGAACGAGAGACAGAAGGGCATAAATTCCCTCTTCAAAAACCAGTGTACTACGTATCCACTGTGTTAACCCCCTGCAAGTCCCGTTACCCGCACTATCAAAAGATAGCGTATGCGGTGTTCATGGCATCCCGGAAGCTCCGACACTACTTTCAAGAGTGTTCGATAACAGTGGCCTCCGAAGTACCCCTCAACGACATTATAAACAACCGCGACGCGACGGGCAGGATTGCAAAATGGGCTATTGAGCTCTTACCATTCGATATAACTTACAAACCTCGGCGAGCTATAAAGTCGCAAGTTTTGGCTGACTTTGTCGCTGAATGGACCGAAGCCGAACTCCCTAAAGAGTACGGCGCATACTCCAATTGGATTATGCACTTCGACGGCTCTAAAATGTTGGCCGGATTGGGGGCTGGCATCGTATTGACGTCCCCAACCGGGGACACAGTCCAATACGTACTTCAGATAATGTACACGGACTCCAACAACACAGTCGAATACGAGGCCCTTTTACATGGCCTCCGGATGGCAATATCCATGGGCATTCAACGCCTAGAGGTGCGCGGGGATTCAAACCTTGCAATATCCCAAGTAAATGGAGACTTTGATGCTAAGGATCCGAAAATGGCATCCTATCGTAACGCTGTCCTAAAAATGTCAGCTCGGTTTGAAGGACTTGAGTTCCACCACGTATCCCGGGATAATAACCAAGCAGCCGACATATTGGCACGCATCGGCGCAAAACGTGACGCTGTCCCTCCAAATATCTTCCTGGAACGGCTCTTTAAGCCATCCGTACTATGGGAAGAGGAGTCCGGAAATAACAAACCAGAAGCAGCAGCACCAACCGAGACAAAACAATCTGACATAATCGGTGACTCAGCCGATGAAATGACACCTTCAGCCCACGAAATAATGGCAGTAATCGCCCCATGGACAGAGCCATTCCTAGCCTACTTGCTTCGGCAGGAACTCCCCGAAGACCAAAATGAGGCCCGCTGCATAGTTCGGCGATCTAAAGCCTACAAGGTCCATGAGGGAGAACTTTATAAGAAAAGCACAACCGGAGTCCTTCAAAGGTGTATCTCCGAAGAGGAAGGGTGAAACCTCCTGGCTGAAATTCATGCCGGACTAGGCGGACACCACGCCGCAGCCCGGGCCCTTGTAGGAAAGGCATTCCGAACAGGATTTTATTGGCCGACGGCCTGGGCAGACGCTCAGGACTTAGTCCAAAGATGCGTCGGCTGTCAGCTCTTTGCTAATCAGAGCCATATGCCACCCACCGCCCTCAAAACTATACCCATTACCTGGCCGTTCGCGGTCTGGGGGCTTGACATGGTTGGACCCCTTAAAGGCGGAACCCACAAGCAAAGGTACCTATTGGTCATGGTGGACAAATTCACCAAATGGATAGAGGCCAAGCCAGTTAAAACGGCAGAGTCCGGACCAGTGATAGACTTCATATCTGGGGTAGTACACCGATATGGTGTCCCCCACAGCATCATTACCGATAACGGCACGAACTTCACCGCCGACGAGGTTAAATTATGGTGCAAAAATATGGGCATTAAGCTCGACTATTCTTCAGTCTATCATCCTCAAACCAACGGTCAAGTGGAGCGAGTGAATGGTCTAATAATGAGCGGCATCAAACCCAGGCTAGTGCGGTCCCTGACGAAATCGGACACGCACTGGGTAGAGGAGCTCGACTCCGTACTCTGGGGGCTGCGGACGACGCCCAACCGTACTACCGGATTCACACCATTCTTTCTGGTATACGGCGCAGAGGCAGTTTTGCCCTGCGACATTATTCATGACTCACCTCGAGTGCGCATGTACGAAGAAAGAGAAGCCGAGTTGGATTGGCAGGACAGCTTGGATGCATTGGAGGAAGAACGTGATGTTGCCAAGGCTCGTTCCGCATTTTATCAGCAGCAGGCTCAAAGATACCAAAGCAGAGAAGTACGAGCTAAAACCTACAATGTTGGCGAACTAGTTCTACGCCTGCCGAACAAGAAAAAGGACAAGCTCAAGCCCAAATGGGAAGGCCCCTTCATTATCGATCAAGTCTTGACCGGCGGGGTGTAACGTCTGCGAAATGCGTTGGACAACCGACTCGAGCCGAACCCATGGAACGCAGCCCGCCTCCGAAGATTCTATGCCTAGCGCCGGACTAAGAGTTCGTCCCCTTCCCCCATCCAAATTTTTACACTTTAGCTGCCTTTTGTTTCTCTTCTTTCTCTTAGCCCTATTCATAAAAGCCCTAAAAGGCCTACTTGCGCATTGTTTGCACACAATTGATGTGCTATCTGCACTCATTATACCTGGGGGCTTCTTTACAAGAAGCTTAATTATAAGGGCTTCATGCCCAGCACACGTGTCACACTTCCACGTGTACCTTTTATTCACCACTATATGCATCGATATGACTTAAGTTTTGGCCAAGCTTGGTTGCCTGGCTCCTGTGCTTACCCCTACGTTCCCGATTGTTCGGCTAGGAGGTAAAGGGAGCACCTTTGTGATTGTTACTGCCGGGTCAGCCGGATGTGTACCTCAGACTGGGTGAAGCCGAAAGCTAGCATTCTTAAGGGAATACTCGGTCGGTGACTTGAAAGATGATTTTTTACCTACTTACTTATCCACCCCCAGATGTTTTTCTGCTCTTTTCGCAGATCGGACATGGACTTTAGGGCATGCCTCCCAGGGAAAGGAACCCTTAACGGAACTATTCTCCCTGGAAGATGTTTCTTACTAACCATGTAATATAACGTAACTAGTTGGGCACTTGTCTGATAAAGCACTAATGACCCCTATGCCTGGTCTCCATCCATGCCCCGGTTGTTTCTTAACCGAGAAGGTATTCGGACACACTCCGGACTCTAGGGTCCCGAGGTTGAAGCGAAAAGGTCGGCAAAGACAAACGATCTACAATCCGGCTAGAAGGCATTTCACGTGTCATTTTAAAATACATTGTCAAATAGACTGACTGTATTCCTCCTCAATCCCGTCTAACAGGCTGTCTAATTTACAGTCCCATTGGGAAAATTTAGCGGCCAACTCTACTTGGCCGTATACTAAACTCACAGGGATCTCCTTCCCATCAGGCCCCACAGGTCCGACCTTGGCCATGTGGTTGGGATCCGCCTTCTTGTACCGCGTCTTCACCATGGCCCAGGCCTCCCTGGCACCTTGGTGGTAGGCCGAAATCTTCCATAAACGGAAGCGCTGCCGCATTCCCTGAAGCTTCTCCGCAAGCTCCCCAAGGCCCTCGTGCAGGGAGAGGGCTGGCCATAAAGCCTGGACGACGCCGCTCATTGCCTGCCGAACTCGTTCGAGCAGCTGCAACAGTTCGGGAAGTTGATCACCCGTCGATACGGGCATCTCCTCCGCAGGGCGACCTGTGAGTATACCTACAGACATATTTTGTCAATTGACTTCCTTGCCGAACTCTTATTTTCAAAGGAGTTCGCTCAAGCACTTACTATAGATGCTGCGACGAAGCCGCTGATTCTCCTTAACGGAGCCAGACAGCTTGGCCCGAACGCCTTTCAGCTCTTCTCCAAGCTGGGCGTGGGCATCCTGGAGCTTGTTCCTTTCCTGCTGCACCTTATTCAGCACCCTCTCGCCGGCCTTCAGCTGGCGCAGTAGTTCTTGCCTGTCCGGATCTTGTCCGGCAGCACCTGCAACGTCATTATTATACTTGCACGCACGCCGCACACCACTTATCTTTTTAAAAATAATGTGTTACCAGGAGGGGTCTCTGTGTTTCCTCTTGCGGCAGCAAGTGCGGCCTCGAGTTGGGCCTTACACTCTTGCAGCTCCTGAGACAGTTGGGTATTCTTCTCCGTAAGATCCTGCGTTTCAAATGATCCTTAAATCAGTTAATATAACTACTTTAAGTCTCGGGGGCTACTCGCATATACAAACTATTAAATTCTCTTACCCGTATGTCTTTTACATACTGCTCTGTGGCTCTGGTCAAACCATCTTGAGCAGCACGGAGGTGCGCGTCCCCCGCGTTAAAGGCATTCAACGCCTCAGGGGAGAAGCATGCGTCACGAAAAACTGTCCGACGGCGCCTATGGTTCATGGCGCTCTCCACCTCAGACTTGGTGGCGGACAGTCTGTCGGCATCCTCCGTTGGAGGAGTATCCGGCTCGCGCCTTGCGCTCGCCTCCCCCTCCAGACCAGGTGCTGGAGCTTGGCTGGTAGAGGCTGGGTTGGCAACCTCTACGCCCCCAGTCCGGCGGGTGCTTTTTCTCCTACAAAAGTCATGAGCATTCAAACGCTTCCTAGGAACGTTGCTCTGAATGACAAACCGTGGGCTATACCTTTGCGGCGACATTTCAATCCGCGCCGCGCTCCTCTTCCGCCTACTGGTCTGGACTGGCCCTTGTTGGTCAGCCGCCGCGGGCTCGGCTTCCCGCCTTGAAGGCGCTTCCTGCAAAACACCATCATACATGGGGGTCAGAAATGAGCGAGGAAGAAATAATGGTGTCAGAACTTCGGTCACAATCACCTGAGAAGCCGGATATAGTCCGGGATAGTCAGTCGTAATGGCGACTAAAGCATTATCCATGCTGAGCTGGTGGAACACCCCGTCGATTAGCTCCACCTTTATGTCCGGGTCCTCTTCGGAGGCCGGATCCTGGGATCTCTCTGGATCCTCGGGTTGCGGAGCTGGACTAAGCATGCCCTCCACAACCCGATGCAGCTCCTGCATCGAAAACATAATATAAGAAACTTAAACTTTGAAAGCATGGGTCGGGCACACAGAGTGTTCGCTTACCCAACGCCGGGGATTATTCATGGAGAACCCATTCAACGGGTTCGTCTGGAGGAAGTCCTCCTTTTCCCCCTTGTACAGGCCGGACAGGATCTTCGCCAGGTCCTCGGCCGAACCCGGCCCTTTGCGGCCATGACGGGTGGCATCGTCCTCCCCGTTGAAATCCCACATAGGGTGGCCCCTGTATTGCAGCGGCTGCACCCCCCGCATAATGCATGTTGCCATGACTCCAATCATGGTCAACCCGGAATGGGCCAGTAACCTTATCCGGCCCATCAAATAATGGACGCTCTTGTCTTCCTCCAGTTGGGGGCTCCGTGGGCGCCAACTAAGGCGTTTCTTCAGAGGAGCATTACTGAACTCCGGGAGGCCGATCCGAACAGGGTCCAGTAGCGGAGCGTCTTCTATGTAAAACCATTCCGAAGGCTAGTCTTCGGACGCCTTCTTAGGGGTTCCGGATGGATATCCGGTCCCGGCATTGCGCCATATTTCGGCGCCGCCCACTTGATATATGGACCCCTCGTGAGAGCGGGGTACAAGGCAGAACAACCTCTTCCACAACACAAAATGGGGCTCGACGCCCAGAAACAGCTCGCAAAGAGCTACGTAACCCGCGATATGCAGGATAGAGGCGGGTGTGAGGTGATGGAGCTGGAGTCCGTAGAACTCCAGGAGCCCGCGGAGGAACGGATGTATAGGAAATCCGAGCCCCCTTATCAGATAGGAGACGAAGCATACCCGCTCCCCTTTGTTGGGATTTGGGGTAGCCTCCGCTTGCTTCCCACCTTGGTAGGTGGCCAGCCCGGCTCGAACCGGGACCATGAAGGCCGGAGGGAGATATCCCTCCGCTTGGAGCGTCACCAGCTCGCTGTGCGGGACAGAACATCTCCGCCAGTCTCTTGGCAGAGGGCTGGGAGCGCGAGATGAGGAGCCGCGTCGACGGTCCATGATGGAATGGATTTTTGGTCGGAAGCGCTCCAATGAGTACTCGCGGAAGGAAGATGGTGTGATTTGGATCTGGATTCTTGCCTCTCTTATGGGCAGATTATTTGCACAGCTAGGGGTTAAAACATAAAAGATACCCTGGCTTTTCGCATTCGTGTGACGCGTGGAAGATGGCCATTATTGGGCGTGGAAGCCAAGAAGCGCAACATTGATAAGGAAGCCAGACACTGTTCGGCAGGTACATGGAACTTAAGGGAGAACCCGCCTTGCAACGCCGAAGACTATAAACGCGCTGGACTTATCGTCATTGAAGCCTGGTTCGGGGGCTACTGAGGGAGTCCTGGACTAGGGGGTGTCCGGATAGCCGGACTATCATCGTCAGCCGGACTCCAAGACTATGAAGATACAAGATTGAAGACTTCGTCCCGTGTCCGGATGGGACTTTCCTTGGCGTGGAAGGCAAGCTTGGCGATACGGATATGTAGATCTCCTACCATTATAACCGACTCTATGTAACCCTAGCCCTCCCCGGTGTCTATATAAACCGGAGGGCTTTAGTCCGTAGGACAAACAACCATTACAACAATCATACCATAGGCTAGCTTCTAGGGTTTAGCCTCCTTGATCTCTTGGTAGATCCACTCTTGTACTACCCATATCATCAATATCAATCAAGCAGGAGTAGGGTTTTACCTCCATCGAGAGGGCCTGAACCTGGGTAAAAACATCGTGTCCCTTGTCTCCTGTTACCATCCGCCTAGACGCACAGTTCGGGACCCCCTACCTGAGATCCGCCGGTTTTGACACCGATAGCAGCCCAGACGCTGGTACACGCCGAACGACTATGACAACAGAGGCAACCCAAAGGTGGTCGTAGGGACCTCGCGGATGGCTAGCTTGGATGATGAGGCAGAGGCGGAGGCGGAGGAGGAAGTGCAGGAAGAGAAGGCTCGTCCTTCCAGGAAGAAAAATATTGCCTGCAGGCGTGGCACCAGGAACACACGCGGAAGGCATTAGTGCTTGTTCATGTTACTATGGAAGTGCTCTCTTGTAGCTGTTTCATTAGGTTGATGAACTTGTGAGGTTATGTTATATGTTGGTGAACTCTTACTAGTATGGTATTTGTGTTTGCGAACTTGAAGTAATGTTGAATTGTCTTAAATGATGTGATGTTCAAGTTATTAGTTCTCTTTGTTTAGTATGTGCAGTTTACAGTACTTTTAGTGATGTTCAAGTTATGTGAGTGCTGCATGAGGCCAAAATGGCATCTGTTTCTACAGTTTAGCTGTTAGCAGCACTGCAGCGCCCAATAGTTAGGCGCTGCACTGTACTGTGTGGCGCCCAACGCTTAGGCGCTGCACTGTACAGTGCAGGGCCCTTCCCATAGGCACTGCTCAGCTGGCCATGGCTATTCAGAGAGCCACAGAAGGCTTGCAGCACTGACCATCCATAATACTTACAATGACTGCAGCATCACATCAATTTGAACAAACACAAATTTTATGCCGACGAGTTCATAACCTAAGACAATTCAAACATTACTACGACATGGTTCATGACACATTCATTACAAATGACAAATGGTAGCTTGCCCTAGAAGATAGTTCACCAACATCTCACATGCCCTCACAAGTTCACGACACATTCATTAGAAGATAGTTGACGATGAGTGCACCGAAGCGAAGTCCCTACTAAGTAGAGCGAGGCCATTTCCCCTTCTTGTCACATGTCGAGTCCTCCTCTTGCGCCTCGCAAGCCATTGCAAGCTTTCTTGCCCTCTCCTCCTCACAAGCAAGTTTCGCTTGGCGTGCCCTCTCCTCCTCTCATTTCTTCCGCTCCATCCTCTCCTTCTGCCGACGCTCTTCCTCCAAGCCTCTTCGAAACAATTCTTCGAACCGTCATTGCCGCCTAAGACAATCTTGGTATTGGTCCTTTTTGACATCTTCTGGCACTTCAAGATATATCCACGTGAAGTACTTGCATAGAGGAGGCGGTGACTGCATAAAAATTTGTTGTTAGTGTTGACACACATTTGAGAGTAACATTTTACTTCTCGATCTTACCGGTGGTTGGTCATAGGCGTTAGTTGGAAGTGCAGATCATAAGCATAGTTTGGGCATACAAAATATCTCCGCCCTTCCATCCATGATTTCTTTCGGTCGGTGGACACCTTCACCTTGCAAACATCTCCACACCAACATGGCGGGATGTTGACATCTTTCTCCTTCACCTTGTCCAAAGATGCGTCCTCCCACTTATTCGGCATGTCTTCTTGGTTAGCACACGGTGGCCTCGTCATGGAACCGGATGAAGACATGCCTACAAAACCGAGAATTCTTGGTTAACCCTAACCCCTGATACGTCTCCAACGTATCTACTTTTCCAAACACTTTTGCCCTTGTTTTGGACTCTAACTTGCATTATTTGAATGAAACTAACCCGGACTGACGCTGTTTTCAGCAGAACTGCCACGATGTTGTTTTATGTGTACAAAAGAAAAGTTCTCGGAATGTCTTGAAAATCCACGGAGGCACTTATTGGAATTAATAAGATTTTCTCGGCGAAAGAAATACACCAGGGGGCCCAGGGCCTGTCCACGAGACAGGGGGGCGCGCCCCCCTGTAGGGCGTGCCCCCATATCTCGTGGGCTCCCTGGACCTCCACCGACCTCAACTCCAACTCCATATATTCACGTTCGGGGAGAAAAAAATCAGAGAGAAAGTTTCATCGCGTTTTACGACACGGAGCCACCGCCAAGCCCTAATCTCTCTCAGGAGGGCTGATCTGGAGTCCGTTCGGGGCTCCGGAGAGGGGGATTCGTCACCGTCGTCATCATCAACCATCAACCATCCTCCATCACCAATTTCATGATGCTCACCGCCGTGCGTGAGTAATTCCATCGTAGGCTTGCTGGACGGTGATGGGTTGGATGAGATTTACCATGTAATCAAGTTAGTTTTGTTAGGGTTTGATCCCTAGTATCCACTATGTTCTGAGATTGATGTTGCTATGACTTTGCGATGCTTAATGCTTGTCACTAGGGCCTGGGTGCCATGATTTCATATTTGAACATATTATGTTTCCATGAATATATGTGTGTTCTTGATCCTATCTTGCAAGTCTATAGTCACCTATTATGTGTTATGATCCGACAACCCCGAAGTGACAATAATCGGGATACTTCTCGGTGATGACCGTAGTTTGAGGAGTTCATGTATTCACTATGTGCTAATGATTTGTTCCGGTTCTCTATTAAAAGGAGGCCTTAATATCCCTTAGTTTCCGCTAGGACCCCGCAGCCACGGGAGGGTAGGACAAAAGATGTCATGCAAGTTCTTTTCCATAAGCACGTATGACTATTTTCGGAATACATGCCTACATTACATTGATGAACTGAAGCTAGTTATGTGTCACCCTATGTTATATCTATTGCATGAGGAATCACATCCGGCATAATTATCCATCGATGATCCATTGCCTACGAGCTTTTCATATATAGTTCTTCGCTTATTTACTTTTCCGTTGCTACTGTTACAACTACTACAAAAACCCAAAAAACAATTATCTTTACTTTTGCTACCGTTACCTTTATTATCATACCACTTTTGCTACTAAATACTTTGCTGCAGATACTAAGTTATCCAGGTGTGGTTGAATTGACAACTCAACTGCTAATACTCAAAAATATTCTTTGGCTCCCCTTGTGTCGAATCAATAAATTTGGGTTGAATACTTTACCCTCGAAAGTTGTTGCGATCCCCTACACTTGTGGGTTATCAAGACTAATTTCTGGCGCCGTTGCCGGGGAGCATAGCTCTATTTTCTCAGTCACCTGGGATTTATATCTGTTGATCACTATGAGGAACTTGAAAGACGAAAGAACCAAGATTTTGTTCTCAACTACGAGGGGATGTAAGGAACTGCCATCTAACTCTGCACTAGATTCTCCTTCTGTTATTAGTAAGCTTGCGACACCTAAACCTGCTACTGCTATGAATTATGATATGTCGCATGTTATTGATGATGCCACTTCTGCTATGCATGATGAAACTACTTCTGTGCTTGATACTACTTTGCCATTAGGTGAATTTCTTGATGAACAACTTGCTAGAGTTAGGGGGAATGAAATTACTGAAGAACCTATTATTTATGATAGTGATGACGAAGGTTCTCCCAATGATTATGTATTGCCTGTTGTTCCTATGGGTTATGTTATGAATGAAGAAGCTACTAGGGAAATCTTTGCTTGCAATGATAGATACGATCTTAAGAAATTATTAGCTAAATGGAAGCAGCAGTCTCTTAATGCTAGAATGAAACCCGACCTTGCTTTTGCTACTTCACCTATCTGTGTTACTGATAAGGATTATGAATTCTCTGTTGATCCCGAGATTATTACTTTAGTTGAATCTGATCCTTTTTATGGCCTTGAATTTGAAACTGTTGTGGCACATCTTACCAAGTTGAATGATATAGCTACCCTGTTTACTCATGATGAGAAGTCTCGCTATTTTCATATCCTTAAGATATTTCCGTTCTCATTAAAGGGTGATGCTACGACTTGGTATAATTCTCTTGCTCCTGGTTGTGTGCGTAGTCCCCAGGATATGATTTATTACTTCCATGATAAATATTTCCTTTCTCATAAGAAACAAGCTGCCTTGCGGGAAATATGTAATTTTGTGCAAATCAAAGAAGAGAGTCTCCCACAAGCTTGGGTGAGGCTTCTCCGGTTACTTAATGCTTTGCCTGATCACCCTCTTAAGAAAAACGAAATACTTGATATCTTTTATAATGGACTAACCGATGCTTCCAGGGACTACTTGGATAGTTGTGCTGGTTGTGTTTTCAGGGAAAGAACCGCCGACGAAGCTGAAATATTATTGAATAATATGTTGACTAATGAAAATAATTGGACTCTTCCCGAGCCAATTCCTGAAGTAATTCCTGAACCAATTGAGCCAGCTCCTGAGCCTATTCCTAAACCCACTCCGAAGAAGCGATGTGTTTTATTTCTCAGTCCTGAAGATATGCAAGAGGCAAAGAAATCAATGAAAGAAAAAGGTATTAAAGCTGAAGATGTTAAGAATTTACCTCCTATTGAAGAAATACATGGTCTTAATATACCGCCTGTTGAAGAACCATATTGTCTTGATAACCCAACACAGGTAGTAAAGGTAAATTCTCTCTATAGATATGATAAAGTTGAAATCCCCTCTACTAAATTCCATAGCCCATGCTTATATGAATTTGATGACTTTATGGCTAGACAAGAAAGTTTTAATGCTTATGTTGGTAGAGAGTTAAAGAATAATGCTTCCGAGATAGGACGCGTAAGCGATAATCTGGTTAGAGTTAAAGATGAACTTCACCTCGTTAGCAAATATGCTTCTATGGTTGCTACTCAAGCTGAGAAAGTACTCAAAGATCAAAATGATTTGCTTGAGGAATTAAATAATAAAAATGACTTTGCTGTTAGAGTGGCTACTAGAACTGGTAGAATGACTCAGGAACCTTTGTATCCTGAAGGCCACCCTAAGAGTATTGAGCAATATTCTCAGAGAAATAATTTAGAGGCACCTAGTTCTTCTAAAAAGAAGAAAAAGAAAAATGATAGAACTTTGCATGCTTCTAGTGAACCTACTGTAGACACACCTGATAATCCCAATGATATTTCTATTTCTGATGCTGAAACTCAATCAGGTGATGAACATGAACCTAGTGATAAGGTTAATGATAATGTTCACGTTGATGCTCAACTTAGCCAAAACAATGATGTAGAGATTGAACCTGTTGTTGATCTTGATAACCCACAATCAAAGAATCAACGTTATGATAAGAGAGATTTTGTTGCTAGGAAGCACGGTAAAGAAAGAGAACCATGGGTTCAGAAACCCATGCCCTTTCCTCCTAAACCATCCAAGTCAAAGGATGATGATGATTTTGAGCGCTTTGCTAAAATGATTAGACCTATTTTCTTACGTATGCGCTTAACTGATATGCTGAAAGTAAATCCTTATGCTAAGTATATGAAGGATATCATTACAAATAAAAGAAAGATACCGGAAGCTGAAATTTCCACCATGCTTGCTAATTACACTTTTAAGGGTGGAATACCAAAGAAACTTGGAGATCCGGGTGTGCCAACTATACCATGCTCCATTAAAAGAAATTATGTTAGAACTCCTTTATGTGATCTTGGAGCCGGTGTTAGTGTTATGCCTCTCTCTTTATATCGTAGACTTGAATTGAATAAGTTGACACCTACTGAAATATCTTTGCAAATGGCTGATAAATCAACTGCTATACCTATCGGTATTTGTGAGGATGTGCCTGTTGTAGTTGCAAATGTCACTATCTTAACGGACTTTGTTATTCTTGATAT
Organism: Triticum aestivum; assembly: GCF_018294505.1. NCBI lineage: Eukaryota > Viridiplantae > Streptophyta > Magnoliopsida > Poales > Poaceae > Triticum > Triticum aestivum. The sequence continues at coordinate 253,700,348 of NC_057798.1, forward strand.
TCCCGAGGACGATAGTATGTCTATTATCCTTGGTAGACCTTTTCTTAATACTGCATGGGATGTTATTGATTGCAACAAAGGCAATGCCACTTTTCATGTTAATGGTAATGAGCATACGGTACATTTTCCGAGGAAAGAATCTCAAGTTCATAGCATCAATTCTATTGAAAAGGCTCCAACTATTGTTATTGGAGGTTTTGAATTTCCTCTCCCTACTGTCAAGAAAAAGTATGATATCCTTATTGTTGGGGATTTTCATATCCCCGTTGAGGTAACATAGTGTTATTCGAAATTTCTCCGGTTCCGTGTTATTCGGAATGAGTTTGTTAACAAGACTTCATCAACCTTGTTAGTGGATTCATTTTGATGATCACAAGATGGATGAAACTAGAAGGCACAACCTTCTGTACCCTCTTTGTACTTTCTGTTATTTAGAATAAATAAAGCAAAAATAGTATTATCTGTCTGTTTTCTGAATTATCCGTGCATTAAAAAATAGTCCGAAAATAGAAGTGCTCCAAATGCCCTGCAAATTTAGTATGATTTTTTCTGGAATATTTGAGGATTTTGGGCACTAAAATCATTGCAGGAGAGGCAAGCACCAGGCCACGAGAGAGGAGGGCGCGCCCCCCCTATAGGGCGTGCCCCCTGTCTCATGGGCCCCTGGTGGCCCCCCTCCACTTGTGCCAGCACCCACACACTTGATCTTCTACCCAAAAGAATCCCCATCCAGCTCAAGCACGAGTTCTAGCTTGTTTTGCTGCGATTTTCGATCTCCTTGCTCAAAGCTCCATTCACAAAACTGCTTGGGGAGATTGTTGCTTGGTATGTGACTCCTCCATTGGTCCAATTAGTTTTTGTTCTAGTGCTTTATTCATTGCAAATTTTTGCTGCATAGGTGACCATGTTGTTGAGCTTGCATGTTAAATTTATGAGGTCCCAAGCAATTCCAATGCATGATATAGGCTCTAGGCACTTGTAGGAGTAGTTGCTATCAATCTTGTTTAGTTTTATTCACTTTTATATTGAAGTTACTAAAATTTCAAAAAAATTAAGAAAAAGAATTATGCTTAGAAGAATGTACCAAGGTGGTTCCTCGGCAAAGAAAGGGCCAAGGATTGCTATACGTGAGCAAGATGTTGAATTGCTGAGGGACGCAAATGTACGGGCTTGTGAGTGGCCATCCGATGATTTTATGGTTGAAGCAGGCTTCAAGGAGGAATTTGATGCGTACGTGCGTAATGCCGAGCTGGAGGACTTCTTACAAGATAAGTGTCCTCAGTACTATCAACTGACTGATTCCTTTGTGCGGAGGTTCCAATATATTTGTGCGCGTAATTCTCCTAGTGTCATGTTTGATATTTATGATACATCTTATACCATCGATTTAGAGGATTTTGCAACTGCTTGCAAACTCCCGCATTGGGGTAATATTAATGATCCTCGCAAATCTAAATTTAGAGATTTTCTTGCTAGTATTACTATGGGAGAATCTAGGGACATAGCACAAGCTACCATAGGGAGCATTCATTTTCGCGCTATACATTATTTTGCTCTCTTTATTGGTAGATGCATTAACGGTAAGGACGAAGCATGTCACATGTGGGTCCCTGATCTTTGTGTCCTCAAGAGTGTTGTGTCAGGTTATAAAGGTTATAACTTGGGGGCAATAGTTGCACGTAGGTTGCAGAATAATAGTAGAAAGGGGGATTTATTTGGAGGAATTTATGCAACCCGCGTGGCTAATTTTCTTAATATAGCCCCACGAGAGGGGGATATGATTTTACCTCTTGTTTATTTGGATAAAGAAGCTATGTTCAATCATTATTTTCTTGAGAGGAATGAACAATTCCTCCATTATAGACTAATCTATGACAGACGCAACGTCGTCCCTGTTACTCTTCCTGCTCCCTACCTTTTTGATTATCAGGCAAAAGGAAGATATGTTGTCACCAGGGAGGAAGTAGCTGAATACGAGAGGGGAGTGGAGGCAGCTCGCCAACACGATGCAGCTCAGGAGGCGGTTGCCGCTGCATCTCAGTACAACCCCGGTTTCACTTATGGATATCAGCCAGGCGATCCTTGGTACTAGACCAACTTAGACCAAAAGCCTAAGCTTGGGGGAGTACGTATTTCTCACAGACTTTACATTCATGTTCACACACTAGTCGTCGGTGCTCATACTCTTTCATTGTATTATCCATCTAGTTTAAATTTCTTTTTCTAGCTTTCTTCTTGTGTGTTTGATAAATCTTAAGAAAAAAATTAGTTAGTTTAATTTCCATGCTTGTAGTAGAATTAAAATGAAAACCCAAAAAGATTTCTAGATTCTTGTTCTTACTTGTTGGGAGCTTTGCCGTGTAAATAGTTTTATTTTCTTTTCTTTCTTTTGGGGGTCGAGAAGACTATATTGAAAATGCTTAGTGGCTCTTATATGCATGATTGTTTATTTAACTTAGAGCCCATATTACTTGTCTTCTCTCTTGAGTTGAATGCTTGCAGATTCCAGCTTAGTACAATGCATGTGCACTCTTATTATTATACACATCGTTCGGTCGTGCAAGTGAAAGGCAATAATGACGATATATGATGGACTTATTGGGATGAGAAAAGCTGGTATGAACTCGACCTCTCTTGTTTTTGTAAATATGATGAGTTCATCGTTTCTGAGTCACCTATTATGAAGTAAACATATTTGCAATGACATTTAGAGATTATAATTGCTTGTGCCATGCTTGATTAGCTATGAGTTATAATGGTTTACCTTGCATGCCAACATGCTATTAGAATGATTATGATGTGGTATGATGGGATGGTATCCTCCTTTGAATGAATTGAGTGACTCGACTTGGCACATGTTCACACATGTAGTTGAATCAAATCAACATAGCCTTCATGATATTTATGTTCATGGTGGATTATATCCTACTCATGCTTGTACTCGGTGTGAATTAATTTTAATGCATGCTTACGACAGTTGTCGCTCTCTCAGTTGGTCGCTTCCCAGTCTTTTGCTAGCCTTCACCTGTACTAAGTGGGAATACTGCTTGTGCATCCAAACTCCATAAACCCCAAAGTTGTTCCATATGAGTCCACCATACCTACCTATATGCGGTATTTACCTGCCGTTCCTAGTAAATTTGTATGTGCCAAACTCCAAACCTTCAAATGAAATTCTGTTTTGTATGCTCGAGCAGCTCATGTTACAACTAGGGCTGCCTATATCTTCCATGCTAGGTGGGTTATTCTCAAGAGGAGTGGACTCCGCTCCTCATTCACGAGAAAGGGCCGGTAACCAGGATGCCCAGTCCCATGATCCAAAAAGATCAAAGCAAATCAAAATAATTAAACAAAACTCCCCCGGAGCTGTTGTTAGTTGGAGGCACTCGTTGTTTCGAGCAAGCAATGGATTAATGCTTCTTGGTGGTTGGGGGAGTATAAACCTTTACCATTCTATTTGGGAACTGCCTATAATGCATGTAGTATGGAAGATACAGCCATCTCATAGTTGTTGCGTTGACAGCGAAAGTATGCCGCTCAAAATGTTATTCAATCTCTATTTTAAAATCGAGCTCTGGCACCTCTACAAATCCCTGCTTCCCTCTGCGAAGGGCCTATCTATTTACTTTTATGTTGAGTCATCACCCTTCTTATTAAAAGCACCCGCTGGAGAGCACACTGTTATTTGCATTCATTACTATTGGTTTATATTGGGTATGACTTGACTGGATCTCTTTTACCATGAATTACAATGTTTAGTCAGTCCTTGATCTTTAAAGGTGCTCTACATTTATGTTTTGTGGTCTCAGAAAGGGCTAGCGAGATACCATTTTGTTATATCATGTTATGATTATTTTGAGGAAGTGTTGTCATCCGAGTTTTATTATTATGGCTCGCTAGCTGATTATGCTATTGATATGAGTAATTGTGAGACTGAGGTGTTATTATTAGTATAGTTAGTTCATAGTATTTGCTGAAACTTGAATGCTGGCTTTTCATGTTGCAACAACAAGAGAAAACAGAGTTTGTAAAATTTTTTCTTTATCACTTTCAGTTTATCAACTGAATTGCTTGAGGACAAGCAAAGGTTTAAGCTTGGGGGAGTTGATACGTCTCCAATGTATCTACTTTTCCAAACACTTTTGCCCTTGTTTTGGACTCTAACTTGCATGATTTGAATGAAACTAACCCGGACTGACGCTGTTTTCAGCAGAACTGCCATGATGTTGTTTTATGTGTAGAAAAGAAAAGTTCTCGAAATGTCCTGAAAATCCATAGACGCACTTTTTGGAATTAATAAGAATTTCCGGGCGAAAGAAATACACCAGGGGCCCAGGGCCTGTCCACGAGACAGGGGGGCGTGCCCCCTCTATAGGGCGCGCCCCCTATCTCGTGGGCCCCCTGGACCTCCACCGACCTCAACTCCAACTCCATATATTCACGTTCGGGGAGAAAAAATCAAAGAGAAAGTTTCATCGCGTTTTACGACATGGAGCCGCCGCCAAGCCCTAATCTCTCTTGGGAGGGCTGATCTGGAGTCCGTTCGGGGCTCCGGAGAGGGGGATTCGTCGCCGTTGTCATCATCAACCATCCTCCATCACCAATTTCATGATGCTCACCGCCATGCGTGAGTAATTCCATTGTAGGCTTGCTGGACGGTGATGGGTTGGATGAGATTTACCATGTAATCAAGTTAGTTTTGTTAGGGTTTGATCCCTAGTATCCACTATGTTCTGAGATTGATGTTGCTATGACTTTGCTATGCTTAATGCTTGTCACTAGGGCCTGAGTGCCATGATTTCAGATCTGAACATATTATGTTTTCATGAATATATGTGTGTTCTTGATCCTATCTTGCAAGTCTATAGTCACCTATTATGTGTTATGATCCGACAACCCCGAAGTGACAATAATCGAGATACTTCTTGGTGATGACCGTAGTTTGAGGAGTTCATGTATTCACTATGTGTTAATGCTTTGTTCTGGTTCTCTATTAAAAGGAGGCCTTAATATCCCTTAGTTTCTGTTAGGACCCCGCTACCACGGGAGGGTAGGACAAAAGATGTCATGCAAGTTCTTTTCCATAAGCACGTATGACTATTTACGGAATACATGCCTACATTACATTGCTGAACTGGAGCTAGTTGTGTCTCACCCTATGTTATAACTATTGCATGAGGAATCGCATTCGGCATAATTATCCATCACTGATCCATTGCCTACGAGCTTTTCATATATTGTTCTTCGCTTATTTACTTTTCTGTAGCTACTGTTACAACTACTACAAAAATCCAAAAACAATTATCTTTACTTTTGCTACCGTTACCTTTATTATCATACCACTTTTGCTACTTAATACTTTGTTGCAGATACTAAGTTATCCTGGTGTGGTTGAATTGACAACTCAATTGCTAATACTCAAGAATATTCTGTGGATCCCCTTGTGTCGAATCAATAAATTTGGGTTGAATACTTTACCCTCGAAAGCTGTTGCGATCCCCTACACTTGCGGGTTATCAACCCCCACTTAACAATAACCACAACCCTAACCATAGCATAACCCTAACACCAACATCAAACACACATAACCCTAACCCTAGCATACTATGAAAGCCTAACCATACATGCGAGTTGGTAGACAACTCACTATGCGCCAAGTTGGACCTCCTTTCCATGGCCTTGCACGCACAATCCATGGACATGTTGGCACTTCACATTTGACCGTGTAACGCACTTTGACGTCCAAGTTGGCCACTTTATGTGGACGATAATGCATAACCGAGTAGTTGTCGAGCCACATCTTCAATTCCAAGAAGGATTGAAACTCACAAGCAGGATATAACCCGTTCTTGCCGTCTTCCAAATCACAGTGAGAACTTGGCCTAGCTCAAAGAGATATGCATTTGCCACCATCCACAACGGCTTCATCCGCGAGACTAAGATCCTTGAACAATGGTGTCTTGTGATCCCGCCCGAATACCTTCTTGAATGCTTGGGCCTCCTTGGGCGTGAACCCCTCCTCATCAACTTCTTCATCGGGACCATCGTCATTGGAGTCCGATGCATATGCACGGGAAAAAGGGATGGATTGGTCCATTGTCTCTTGCACATGATATTGGTCGAGATCACCCACATTGTTGTCATGGAGATCAACTTCGTTGTCATCCTCCTCGTACTCATCATTCTCCTCTTCAAAAGCTTCATTTTGGTTGTTTGGAGTCAGGCTCAATGTTGGCCAATCTTGTTGCGTGAAATGAGGTTCACTCATTTGATCTTGGTTCATTGGTGGGGGAGTGCTAGCAACCAACGGGGAGGGGTTCCGGTTCAAGTCCAAATTCAAAGTAGACTCAACCTTCTTGGAGGAAAATAACTCAAGAGCCTTGTCTAGAGATTTGGCAACCGTCTCCTTGTATGCAACCCAACGTTGCTCGGAGTTCACACGCATTGTCTTCCAACGGATATGCATTCCAAAACCAACATTATGCCTTCCCTCGAACTCAACAACGTCACTTGGGTCCATCCAATTCAAATCATTCCTCACTTGTTCCAAGAGCTCCGCATAGCTAGGACTACTCTCAAACACCATGTCAAGCTCATCCGGGTCCGGCTCAACATTGCCTTTCAAAAAGGCCTCTTTATCCACATGATGAACATAAACACACGTTCTCCCCATCCCTACAATAATCAAAAATACACATATATCAAATAAGTACTTAACAAAAATATTTGCACAAAATACATATGCCCTAACATATATATGAATTAATAACCCTAACCCCCACTTAACAATAACCATAACCCTAACCATAGCATAACCCTAACACCAACATCAAACACACATAGCCCTAACCCTAGCATACTATGAAATCCTAACCATACCAAATTAGCAAAGAAACATAACTTGATTCAACACAAATTTCCAAATCCAAGCAAAAACTAGGGTTTCCCCAAACTAGCTAGATTTGAGCAAATGTGACAATTCCTATGGATGAAAACGAGGGGATCGGAGGAGATTACCTTAAGGGAGGGGTTGGCTTCGAAATCCACGGTCAAATACTCCGGATTTGCAAGATTTGATAAGGATTTGAGAGGGGGGAGAGGGGAAGAGAGGAGGGGCGCAAGGCTAAGGGTTTGGGTGGGGTGGGGGTGTAGGGGGTGGGGGTGGGAGGGGAGAAGGGTGGGGCCAGCCTAAGTGGCACACAGACAGTGCAGCGCCTAAGACATGGGCGCTGCACATTACAAGTGTGGCACCCTAGCCTTAGGCGCTGCACTGCTGTCTGTGGGGCCGCAACTGGACCAGGGCTACCACGCTGGCTATATCTGCGACACCTAAGGGAAGGGCGCTGCACTGTAGGGTGCGGCGCCTAGCTGTCGGGCGCCACACTAAAGGGTCAGCAGAGTGAAATTTTTTCAAGAGCAGGTCAACTTGTGATTTGATTTCGGCCTCAGGTCAAATATGTGATTTCTGCCGCCAGCGGCAGCAGCAGGGCCGCGAGAATGAGGTAGCCGCCGAGCATGCTTGTCTATGGCAGTGGCAGAAAGCGGAAGAGATGGTAGATCAAGCACGAGTTACCGAAAAAGGCTTCCGCCCTGCTTTATATATAAAGCAAAGATCACCAACATCCCGAAACAGACGCACGCCACCACAACAACGCACACACCCAATGCATGATACACACGCGCCGAGCGCAGCAACACCACCCCTAACTACGAAGATATGAAGCCGCATACAATGATCCGTTGGCTCCAAGGCGGCGCCTTCAGCACGGGTACGACATCGGAGCGCCGCCATTGCCCGATCCAAGGATCAGAGTTTCCCCTAGAGCACACGATGGGCGATGAGAGCCACGACGACGCCTTCAAGAAGGGAATGGGTTTCGCCGCCGCCGGTCTGTCCGCAGAAAGAACAGGTTTTCACCCCGGCCACCCCTCACCGCCACCGAACACCGCACCCCGGCAGCCACGCCGCCTGAGGGAGTCCTGGATTAGGGGGTGTCCGGATGGCCGGACTATAGCCTTTGGCCGGACTCCTGGACTATGAAGATACAAGATTGAAGACTTTGTCCCGTGTCCGGATGGGACTTTCCTTGGAGTGGAAGGCAAGCTTGGCGATACGGATATGTAGATCTCCTACCATTGTAACCGGCTCTGTGTAACCCTAACCCTCTTCGGTGCCTATATAAACCGGAGGGTTTTTAGTCCATAGGACGAACAACAATCATAGCATAGGCTAGCTTCTAGGGTTTAGCCTCTCTGATCTCGTGGTAGATCTACTCTTGTACTACCCATATCATCAATATCAATCAAGCAGGAGTAGGGTTTTACCTCCATCGAGAGGTCCCAAACCTGGGTAAAAACATCGTGTCCCTTGTCTCCTGTTACCATCCGCCTAGACGCAAAGTTCGGGACCCCCTACCCGAGATCCGCCGGTTTTGACACCGACATTGGTGCTTTCATTGAGAGTTCCTCTGTGTCGTCATCTTTAGGCCCGATGGCTCCTTCGATCATCAACAACGATGCGGTCCAGGGTGAGACTTTTCTCCCCGGACAGATCTTCGTATTCGGCGGCTTTGCACTGCGGGCCAATTCGCTTGGCCATCTGGAGCAGATTGAAAGCTACGCCCCTGGCCATCAGGTCAGATTTGGAAGTTTGAACTACACGGCTGACGTCCGCGGAGACTTGATCTTCGACGGGTTCGAGCCACAGCCAAGCGCGCCGCACTGTCACGATGGGCATGATCTAGCTCTGCCGCCGAACAGTGCCCTGGAGGCCGCACCAGTGTCCGCTCCGACCCTTAGCTCAGAGCCGACTGTGCCGATCGAGGACGGGTGGCTGGACACCGCCTCGGGGGCTGCGATCTCTACGGCGATTGAGCCGAACACCATCCCTGTCCTTTGCAAGGCTCGTAACTCCAAGGTGCCGGACTCCTCTCCGGACTCCGAACCTTCCGCGCCCCTGCCAATCGAATCCGATTGGGCGCCGGTCATGGAATTCACCGCCGCGGACATCTTTCAGCACTCGCCCTTTGGCGACATCCTGAATTCACTAAAGTCTCTCTCTTTATCAGGAGAGCCCTGGCCGGACTATGGTCGGGAAGGTTGGGATGCGGACGAGAAGAAATTCAAAGCCCACCCACCACCCACTTCGTAGCCACTGTCGATGATTTAACCGACATGCTCGACTTCGACTCCGAAGACATCGACGGTATGGACGACGATGCAGGAGACGACCAAGAACCAGCGCCTACAGGGCACTGGAAGGCCACCTCGTCATACGACATTTACATGGTGGACATCCCAAAAGATGGGAATGGCGATGGAACAACGGAGGATGACCCCTCCAAGAAACAGCCTAAGCGCCGGCGTCAGCGGCGCCGCTCTAAATCCCGCCACAGCAAAAATGGTGATTCCGGCACGGGAGACAATAACACCCCGGACAGTGCCGAAGACAACCCCCTCCAGCAAGATTCAGTGCGGGAGGATGGAGAAGCCAGCCCTCATGAGAGAGCGGCAGGCAGAGAGGTAGAGGACGATAATTACATGCCTCCCTCCGAAGACGAGGCAAGCCTCGACGACGACGAATTTGTCGTGCCTGAGGATCCCGTCGAACAAGAGCGTTTCAAACGCAGGCTTATGGCCACGGCAAGCAGCCTCAAGAAAAAGCAGCAACAGCTTAGAGCTGACCAAGACTTGCTAGCCGACAGATGGACTGAAGTCCTTGCGGCCGAAGAGTATGAACTCGAACGCCCCTCCAAGAGCTACCCAAAACGAGGCTGCTACCCCGATTAGAGGAGGAAGCACCTAAACCTACATCACCAGCGCATGATACGGCCGACCGGCCACCTCGTGGCCGCGACAGAGAGGCCTCTCGGCCCTCCACTCAAGCCGCACCCCGGCGCCGCTCAAAAAATACCAAGGCGCGGGAAAATGCGCCAGACCTGCGGGATATACTGGAGGACAAGGCAAGGCAAACAAGATCGATCTACGGATCGCGTGGGCGCCCCACGATACGTGATGATAACCGTCACGCCGGATATGGCAATTCCGGCCGGGCCGAACACAGTAGACAAAGCTCATTTGAGCTGCGTCGTGATATAGCCCAATATAGAGGCGCCGCACACCCACTATGCTTCACAGACGAAGTGATGGATCATCAAATCCCTGAGGGTTTCAAACCCGTAAACATTGAATCATACGATGGCACAACAGATCCTGCGGTCTGGATCGAGGACTATCTCCTTCATATCCACATGGCCCGCGGTGATGATCTACACGCCATCAAATACCTCCCACTCAAGCTTAAAGGACCAGCTCGGCATTGGCTTAACAGCTTGCCAGCGGAGTCAATTGGTTGTTGGGAAGACCTGGAAGCCGCATTCCTCGACAACTTCCAGGGCACCTATGTGCGACCACCAGACGCCGATGACCTAAGCCACATAATTCAGCAGCCAGAGGAATCAGCCAGACAATTCTGGACACGGTTCCTAACCAAGAAAAATCAAATCGTCGACTGTCCGGATGCAGAGGCCCTTGCAGCCTTCAAACATAACATCCGCGACGAGTGGCTTGCCCGGCACCTAGGACAGGAAAAGCCGAAATCCATGGCAGCCCTCACAACACTCATGACCCGCTTTTGCGCGGGAGAGGACAGCTGGCTAGCTCGTAGTAACAACATGACCAAGAGCCCTGGTAATTCGGATACCAAGGACAGCAACGGCAGGTCGCGTCGCAACAAGCACAAGCGCCGCATTAATGGCGATAATGCTGAGGATACGGCAGTCAATGCCGGATTCAGAGGCTCTAAACCCGGTCAGCGGAAAAAGCCATTCAAAAGAAATACTCCGGGCCCGTCCAATTTGGATCGAATACTCGACCGCTCGTGCTAGATACACGGCACCCCCGAAAAACCAGCCAACCACACCAACAGGGATTGTTGGGTGTTCAAGCAGGCAGGCAAGTTAAATGCCGAAAACAATGACAAGGGGCTGCATAGCGACGACGAGGAGGAGCCCCGGCCGCCGAACAATAGAGGACTAGAAGGGCTTCCCCCTACAAGTGCGGACGGTGAACATGATATACGCAACCCACATACCCAAAAGGGAGCGGAAGCGTGCACTAAGGGACGTATATGCGATGGAGCCAGTCGCCCCAAAGTTCAATCCGTGGTCCTCCTGCCCAATCACTTTTGATCGAAGGGACCACCCCACTAGTATCCGCCATGGCGGATTCGCCGCATTGGTTCTAGACCCAATCGTTGACGGATTTCACCTCACTAGAGTCCTGATGGACGGCGGCAGCAGCCTGAACCTGCTTTATCAGGATACAGTGCGCAAAATGGGCATAGACCCCTCAAGGATTAAACCCACAAAGACGACCTTTAAAGGCGTCATACCAGGTGTAGAGGCCAACTGTACAGGCTCAGTTACACTTGAAGTGGTCTTCGGATCCCCGGATAACTTCCGAAGCGAGGAGTTAATCTTCGACATAGTCCCGTTCCGCAGCGGCTATCACGCACTGCTCGGACGAACCGCATTTGCAAAGTTCAATGCGGTGTCGCACTACGCATACCTCAAGCTCAAGATGCCAGGCCCTCGAGGAGTCATTACGGTCAACGGAAACACCGAACGCTCTCTCCGAACGGAGGAGCATACGGCGGCTCTCGCGGCGGAAGTACAAAGCAGCCTCTCAAGGCAATTCTCGAGTCCGGCTATTAAACGTCCGGACACCGTCAAGCGCGCCCGGAGTAACCTACAACAAGACCGCCTGGCACGTCCCGAGCACGCGTAGCAATGCGGCCCCAACCCCAGCCCTCGCAAAATTGCGAAACCAGTACTACGCGTACATAATTGCGCTCTGGAAATACCATGGGCATAGGGGGAGGGGCACGACCACGGCAGGCCCATAATGCGACTCAATCGCACCAGGGGATCCCGATTGTGCAATTCCTTTTTCTTATTTTCAGGACTCCTTTATCAAGAAGCCCTGTCCGGCAGTAGAATCGCCGAACATACGATGCAACAGCCAGGGAAGCAGAAAGCTACGTCGAGTATCCAGGTGGTCTCTATAACGAGCAGTATACTTGTTTTACATATCATCCCGCAGCTCGCTCCTGGAGGGGGACATGTCAAATAGTCCCGTCCCTTGCTTATCGCACTATTTGTATCCTTCTGCTTTTACCGCAGCTTTTTTAATAAACAATGCATAGCTTTTGCCTATTATTGCATTCCTTTTTCTTATCTATATATGTTCACTTATGACATGTTGCATCCGTACGCTTTGGTACGGCCAAATACACCAGGGGCTTAAGTACCCCAAAATATGGTGTGATAAGTCCGAACACTTTCACAAGTGCGGCACCCCGAACTTATAGCATTATATGCATCGGCTCCGAATCATGTCTTGGGTCAATAGTTGGGTTTGCCCGGCTCCCATGTTTTGGTACCTTACGTTCCGTTATATCGGGTAAGGTAGCGCTGGGAGAACCACTGCGATTGTGCCCCGGTTGAGCTGGATTAAGCACCTCAGTGGAGAAAGCTAAAACTGACCGTCATGATAGGGCGAGAGCCAGTCGCTGTTCGAGAGGTTTTCGAGTCCCTAAAGACTTATGCCGCTTAGAGCGAGGAGTCGGCTTTGTCCGGCCCAGGCGTGGATAGCGCCCCAAACTCGGTCTTCCGAATACTAGGGGCTTCGCCGAAATTTAAATTATAGAATTCTATGGCTAAGTGAGAGTGTTCAAGCATTATAGTCCGGTTGCCTCGTTCGTTGCGTTGAGCGCCTCCCTCGAAGGACCCAAGAATGGGAAAAAGAGCGCTCAAGTTTATCCCGAACACCCCAGCACTCGCGGCATGGGGGCAGAACCCGACGACTCGCCATCTCTCAAATTTAATAAACGGCCGCACAGAAGGTAATATTTTAAATTCACAAGCGTTGCTTAGCGCATATGAACAAGTTTTCAAGCGTACAGGATAACAAATGCGAGTTTACTCAAAAAATACATCTTTGGATCATTCACCCGCTATAAGACGGGCACCCTTCAGGACGCCCGCATAATACATTTCGGGCTTGCGATACTCCCTGCCCGGCGGTGGAGCGTCCATCACAAGCTTCTCAGCGTCCATCTTGCCCCAGTGCACTTTAGCACAGGCAAGGGCCCTACGGGCACCTTCGATACAGACGGAGCGCTTGACGACTTCAATCCATGGACAGGCGTCCACCAGCCGCCTCACCAGCCCGAAGTAGCTCCCAGGCATGGCTTCCTTAGGCCACAGCCGAACTACGAGGCCCTTCATGGCCTGTTCGGCCACCTTATGGAGCTCGACCAGCTGCTTCAGCTGGTCGCTCAAGGGCACCGGGTGTCCAGCCTCAGCATACTGAGACCAGAACACCTTCTCCGTCGAGCTCCCCTCCTCGGCCCGGTAGAATGCGGCAGCGTCGGACACACTGCGGGGCAGATCTGTGAATGCTCCTAGAGAGCTCCGGATTCGGGTAAGTAACAAGTAATTCACTTTCACGTGCTTGCTTTGCATGAAGAATGCCTTACCCGCCGCTATCTTCTTCATTGCCTCAATTTCCTGGAGGGCTTTCTGGGCTTCGGCCTTAGCGGCTTTGGCGCTCTCAAGAGCCGAGGCGAGCTCGGACTCTCGAGTCTTTGAGTCACGCTCCAAACTCTCGTGTTTTTCCATGAGAGCCTGGAGCTCTTGCCGCACCTCCGCCACCCGCGCCTCCTGCTTCTCTCGCTCGGTGCGCTCCGCGGCCGCATTGCTTTCGTCCTTGGACACCGCCTCCTTCAGGGTCGCCACCTCGTTCGTGGCCCCTGCAATTCTCACGTTATTCCTGTCATTTTTTGCAACCACATCTTTTATATACTTCCATAAGGTATTACTTACCTTCCTTGTCCTCGAGCTGCTTTTTGGCAAGGCCGAGCTCGTTCTCGGACCGCTCGAGGCTCTGCTTCAATGCATTGACCTCCGCAGTCAGTGCGGCAGAGGTCAGCAACGCAGCCTGCATTCCCCATATTGACATACTTATGTTAGACTCCTGCGTACATCTTTTTAGATCCTTAGTTCGGCTTTTCTTTCCGAACACCAAACCGAGCATTAGGGGCTACTGTCTGTGCGGTAATATTTTTACATATCTTAAATACATACCTCAAAGCCTGTTAGAAGGTTGGCACAGGCTTCAGTCAGCCCGCTCTTGGCGGACTGAACTTTCTGAATCACCACACTCATAACATTGCGGTGCTCCTCGTCGATGGAGGCGCCGTTAAGCGCCTCCAGCAAATTATCCAATGCCTCTGGTTGGACGGAGGTCACCGGTGTCGCAGTCTCGCCCTTCTTACGAAGGGGCCGCCTGCCCGACTCCGGAACCACTGAAGGTTCCGGTGCGGAGTCCGGCCTAGGGCCGGACTTAGAGCCCTTTGGGGTTTTATCCCCCTTGCGCCTGGAGTCCGGGAGGTCGCCTTGCGGCGCCTCCTGGACCACCTCCTCCTGGCTGGGCCCCTTTTGGGACCCCACCTCGGCGTCATCCTCAGCGTGAGGAGAGGAAGCAGCTGGAAGTGAGGTGCTATTCACGTCCGACAAATCCAGGGAGCCGCTCGTTGAAGCGTCGAGCTCGTCCTTGGGCGGGCTGCAGGGTTATATTCGGCGTTAGGAGATACTGTGCGACAAATGAAACGCCATGAGTTATTCTCTTCTTGGACCCTCCGGCCTCCCCGGTTGGGGCGGCCTTCCTTTTCTTCTCTTCCCTCGCTGGGGGAGAGGCCTCTTTTTCATCCTCCTCGTCTTCGCGGGAGGAGTCCGCCTCGGAGTCATCGGACGATGAGTCCGATAACACCTGGCGCCGGGAACTCTTTCGGGTTCCCGTGGCCTTCTTCTTGGCCTTCTTCTCGGGCACCACATGAGGTGCCGGAACCAGCAGCCCCCGTCAATCGGGCATCCCCTGGGTCTTCTAGCAAGGGAGCCGGACAGTCAACCTGCCCGGACGTCTTTTGCCAGGCCTGTCAAAGGTAAGGGAGTTTAGATCCCGCATAGAGTCAAACTATGGAAAACAAGTGTCCTGTAAAGGGTAAAATAGCTTACCTCGCCGGCTTGACGCTGCGAGCTGAATCCGCAATCTTCGGTAGAGGATGCGGGAGCCTCGACGCCATTGAACAACACCTTCCAGGCATCTTCGTATGTAGTGTCGAAGAGCCTGCTCAAGGTTTGGTGTTGTGCCGGGTCAAACTCCCACAAGCTGAAGGCCCGTTGTTGGCACGGGAGGATCCGGCGGATGAGCATGACCTGGACTATGTTGACGAGCTTGAGCTTCTTGTTCACCAGATTTTTGACGCAGGATTGGAGTCCGGTCAGCTCTTCCGAACTACCCCATGTTAGGCCCGTCTCTTTCCAAGAGGTGAGCCGTGTAGGGAAGCCAGATTGGAATTCGGGGGCCGCTGCCCATTTAGGGTCACGCGGCTCGGTGATGTAGAACCACCCCGATTGCCACCCCTTTATGGTCTCCACGAAGGAGCCCTCGAGCCATAGGACGTTGGCCATCTTGCCCACCATGGCACCTCCGCACTCCGCTTGGCGGCCGCCCACTACCTTCGACTTGACATTGAAGGTCCTCAGCCATAAGCCGAAGTGGGGCTGGATGCAGAGGAAGGCCTCGCACACGACGATGAACACCGAGATATTGAGGACGAAATTCGGGGCCAGATCGTGGAAATCCAAGCCGTAGTAGAACATGAGCCCCCGGACAAATGGGTGAAGTGGAAAACCTAGTCCGCGGAGGAAGTGGGTGAGGAACACCACCCTCTCATGGGGCCCGGGGTGGGGATGAGCTGCCCCTTGTCGAGGAGCCGATGCGCGATGTCACTGGACAAGTATCCGGCCTTCCGCAGCCTCTTGATGTGCCCCTCCGTGACAGAGGAGGCCATCCACTTGCCTCCCGCTCCGGACATGGCTGGAGAAGGTTGAGGTGAGATGTGCAGACTTGGGCGCTGGAGCTCGAGTGCGCGGAAATGGATAAGCAAAGGAGGAAGAAGGCGTAGGTAAAAAGGTGGATCCTTATCCCCTTATATGGACGGACGAAGCTATGCGTCTCCACCAGCCTGGTAAAACTCGCTTATCTCCCAAGCGCCGTAATCAATGGCGCGGTTGGGTTACCCACGCCCGTATTGATGAGAATCCCGGAATAAGGGGACACGATCTCTGCTTTGACAAGACGTGCCAAGGAAACCGCCTCGCTAAACGCGCTGAGGTGGAACAGTAAAAATGATCCGAATAAAGGCTTGGCCGTGGTGTGATGTCACGCCACGGAGTACGTCAGCAGATTGAATTTGTGTAAATATTATTCTCTCTACAGTGGTATGTGAAACTTATCTTGCAGAGCCGGACACTATCCTTGTGTTCAAAATCTTCTATGAAGTATTCGGAGGAGGAACCCGCCTTGCAATGCCGAAGACAATATGCGCGCCGGACTCGTCGTCATTGAAGCCTGGTTCAGGGGCTACTGAGGGAGTCCTGGATTAGGAGGTGTCCGGATAGCCGGACTATAGCCTTTGGCCGGACTCCTGGACTATGAAGATACAAGATTGAAGACTTTGTCCCGTGTCCGGATGGGACTTTCCTTGGCGTGGAAGGCAAGCTTGGCGATACGGATATGTAGATCTCCTACCATTGTAACCGGCTCTGTGTAACCCTAACCCTCTTCGGTGCCTATATAAACCGGAGGGTTTTTAGTCCGTAGGACGAACAACAGTCATACCATAGGCTAGTTTCTAGGGTTTAGCATCTCTGATCTCGTGGTAGATCTACTCTTGTACTACCCATATCATCAATATCAATCAAGCAGGAGTAGGGTTTTACCTCCATCGAGAGGGCCCGAACCTGGGTAAAAACATCGTGTCCCTTGTCTCCTGTTACCATCCGCCTAGACGCACAGTTCAGGACCCCCTACCCGAGATCCGCCAGTTTTGACATCGACACCGCCCGCACGACCATGGCCACCGGGCGGCACCAAGCCGCGGGCTCTGCCCAAAAGCACCACGCTACCACCACCGGGGCCGCCGCCCCGGCAACCAAGACCTAGGCACCACCTAACCCAAGACCCGCCGCTACACCAACCGAAGAGACGAGTGGAAAGGCCCCGCCTTTCGCACCCCTGAACAACCCCCAGCGCCGAGACCCAATAGGCCGGCCAGAACTGGCCTCCATCGCCCGTCCTGCAACCCCGAGCGCGAGATGAGCTCTGTCCTGATGCCGGGCGCGAGACGAGCACCGTCCAGCTGCCGGGCGCGAGACGGGCTCCGTCCTGCTGCCGGGAGAGGGCCAGCTGTTAGACCGAAGTAACGCCCCGACGGCGAGTAGATGGAGCGACGGTCGAAGCGGTCCGACCGCAAACGAGCCGACGCCGGAGAAAGCCGGCCGTCGCTGCGGGCAGATCCGCCAAACCACCGTGTAACCGTCGCGCCCTCGGGAGACCACCACATGAGCCGGACCTCCACGCGCCGCCGCCCACGGCCGGAGCCACGGCTACACCAGGCCGCAGCCCCACCCGCGCCGTCCACCCGGATCCCACCGTCAGATCCAAGTCGGACGCGCCGCCACCCACCCTGCGGCCGCGCAGCAGCCACCCCAGCCACCCATGGAGGCAAGAGGGAGACCTCCAGGAGAGGGAGGAGAAGCCACCTGCGGCCACCGAGCCATCCGCCGCCACCGTCGCCCGAATCGGGCCTGGACCGGACCAGATCGGGCCGCCGAGGCCGCGACGGGCACTTCCACCACGCAGCCCACCGCGCCGGGTCACACGTCCGCGACGCCGCCGCCAGACGCCCGCCACCGCGCCGACACGCCCCGCGCCCGCGCATCGCCACCGTCAAAGCTACGCGGCCCGCGCCTGCCGTCTCCGAAGGGGGGGGGGGGGTGAGAAACCCCGCCGCCGCCGACGCCGACCGGGCTTTGCCCGGTGGCGCGAGTCGGCGGCGGCGAGGGGCGGGAGAGGGGAGGGAGGACGGCCCGGCGGCGGCGCTAGGAAGATCCCCCCCCCCCCCTCGGTCGCTCGCGGGAGGGGAGGGGAGCCTTCTGGTGACCTAAGAACATTGCATCATCAAGCACGAGTTGGCTGCACAATCAACAACAGCTCCGGCCTCCAGGATTGCCATGCAACTTCTGGAAATAAAAAGGGTACTGATTTTGACCCATCGGTACGGACGTTGAACGCAACTTGTCCGCGTCACGACGATACTACCCAAGCGCACGAGGTTTCGGCTCCGCCAGGATCGCTGCCATCGGGTTAGGGGCTCTTACACTTACAGACTTTACAGTGTACTAGTATACCATGCACTTGGCAACTTGCATTGCAAGTTGATGATTTGATTGGGTCGACGGGCAGTCAGTCCATCTCGGTCTCCAGTATCCCGTTTCCTTAATAGTCCGATTCGATCACCAACCTGCCAATGCCATACACACAGACACAGAACACAATGAGCCCCCTCGCCGTGGTCGTGACATCCCTCGCCGTCGTGCTGCTGGCGCGGTGCGCAGCGGCGTATCCGTGGCAGGTGTGCGGCACGGCAGCCAACTTCACGGCCAACAGCACGTACCAGGCCAACCTCGGCCTCCTCGCCGCGGCGCTGCCCAGGAACATCTCCTCCTCCCCGGACCTCTTCGCCACCGCTGTGGTCGGCGCCGCCCCGGACCAGGTCTCGGCGCTCGCGCTCTGCCGGGGCGACGCCAACGCCACGGCCTGCTCCGGCTGCCTCGCCATGGCCTTCCAGGACGTGCAGAACCAGTGCGCCTACGACAAGGACGCCGCCATCTACTACGACCCCTGCGCCCTCTACTACTCCTCCAACGCCACCTCCCTCTCCTCCTTGGACAACGTCGGGAGGACGAACCGCATCAACAACCAGAACGTCACGTCCGACCCCGGGCGGTTCAACCGCCAGGTGGCCGCGCTCGTGAACGCCACCGCCGACCACGCGGCGTACAACTCCACGCGCCGGTACGCGTCCGGGGAGGCCGACCTCGGCGGCCAGTTCCCCAGGGTGTACAGCTGGGCGCAGTGCACGCCGGACCTCACGCCGGCGCGGTGCCGTGGTTGCCTCGCCGGACTCATTGCCGGAATGCCGAGGCGGTTCACCGACCGCGTCGGAGGGAGATCTCTTGGGGTCAGGTGCAGCTACCGGTACGAGACGTACTCCTTCCTCGACGGCCCGGTGATGGTCAGGCTGGCCGCGCCGCCGAGCTCGGCCGCGCCTGCGCCTGCAGTTGGGCCCACGGTTCCGACTCCAGGGGCGGTCGCCGGAGGTGAGTTTTCCTACTACAGTATACTTGTATTTCATCTGGTCGCGTCGTGGCATCCTTAAAGAACGCGTGAGCGTGACACTAGCTTACCTTTAAAGTCCCATGGAAGATTGTTATTAGTGCTCGTTTAGCAATCATTCAGTAGCTACTCCTGTATACAAAGATTACCATGCTAGCTAGGCTGTGTCATCTCCCACTCTCCCTAGCTATCCATCGTTGACAAATTGACATACATGCATCTAGAAAAAGGAAAACGTACGCCAAATGAGGTTAGAGATAACAAACTTCCAGTCATCAACTTGTTCACTTGTTGATGGACTAAGGCACATGGAGCTGACAGAATCATGCATGCCCATTTGTTCTGTCAAATGGACCGGAATCTGTAATTTTGTCACACACAGCATTACACTTGCACAGTGTCAAGAAGATTTCAGCTTTTTGTTAAAGAAAAGTTTTCAGGAGTCATGGTGCAGTACTAGTACACGGCAAGTTAGATAAAATGTTTAGATAAATTGGTGGTGAATTGTCTTTGGGACACTCATTTGCGGTGGGCATATGTCAATTCACAGAAAGGAAGTTCATCGTTACTGCCACGGTCCTTGTCATTGTGCTGCCTACTATCGCAGCTCTGGTGATAATCAACCTTCTTGTTTGGCTCTGTATCTGGAGGAGGATGAGGAGACCACAAGCAGGAGCAACTCAACCATGTAAAGCCCTGCAAACTTCTCAAACTTCACATCTTGAAAGAAACAGATTAGACTATCCACTTGGATTAGCTAATTAATACGTGCACTTCATCAGATTCTAGTCGTGAGAACATGGAAAGCGTAGAATCGATGCTCATCGACATTTCTACGTTGAGAGCTGCGACCGGGGGTTTCGCAGAGAGCAACAAGCTTGGCCAAGGCGGATTTGGTGCGGTGTACAAGGTATGAAATGAACAAAAGGAAGTCAAAGCATATATAATACCATCAAACTATAATCACTACTTTCAAAAAGAAAATTCACTACTATAGTATAATACACTAACCGTGGCATGGTTTGATCTCACTAGGGTACTCTCCCAGATGGCGATGAAATAGCGGTGAAAAGGCTCGCCAAGAGTTCGACGCAAGGAGTTGGAGAGCTGACGAATGAACTCCTTTTGGTCGCAAAGCTCCAGCACAAGAATCTCGTGAGGCTTATTGGCGTCTGCTTAGAGCAGGAGGAGAGACTGCTCGTTTACGAGTTAGTCCCCAACCGGAGCCTAGATAAGATCCTGTTCGGTACGAAATGAATCATACCTGTCTAGGTTCTTCAATCCATATCCTCCACAAAATTTGATACCGTAACATGCGTTTGAGCACTCCTACTTGCTTAACTTACGAACCATGCAATGCTTAGACACCGAGAAGCGCGGTCAACTTGATTGGGGAAAGAGGTACAAGATCATAAGCGGAGTCGCACGAGGCCTGCAGTACCTCCACGAAGACTCGCAGCTCAAAGTAGTCCACCGCGACCTTAAGGCGAGCAACATCTTGCTTGACACCAACATGAACCCCAAGATTTCCGACTTCGGCATGGCGAGGCTCTTCGGGGGAGACCAGACGCAGGGCATCACCAGCCGTGTCGTCGGAACATAGTGAGTAATAGTACACCCAGCAATGCGGCGGCAGATGCTGCTAAATTAATTTTCCTATATAGGCAACTAAACCCGAACGCCATTTTTCTTGTTGATGACTGTCGTCAGTGGTTACATGGCACCGGAGTACGTGATGCGCGGGAACTACTCGGTCAAGTCTGACGTGTTCAGCTTCGGGGTCATGGTTCTGGAGATGGTGACGGGAAAGAAGAGCAACGACTGCTACACCTCCCGGCTGTCTGAAGATCTGCTGACGCTTGTGAGTGTGTCTTTTCGAAAATATATTCTCGATCACGGTCCGATTGTCGAGAAGCACACGTTGCAGCACAAGTCTTGACTGGTTGGCACGAACTCAAATGATTCAGGTGTGGGAGCGCTGGACGGCCGGGTCGGTATCGGGGCTGATAGACCCGTGCTTGGGCGACAGCTTCTCCCGGACCGACGCGCTGCGGTGCATCCACATCGGGCTGCTGTGCACCCAGGGAGACCCGGCGGCCCGGCCGGCGATGTCGTCGGTGGTCACGATGCTCGGCAGCGACACGGTGTCTCTCCAGGCCCCGCCCAAGCCGGTCTTCTACGCCAGGAGAAGCTCGGCCACGTCCTCCAGCATGTCCACGGCGTCAGCTTAGGGTCACTCCTGTCCAGGTTCAGAATAATGTACATAAGGTCTGTTTGGGTGACAAATATAGTTCTTGGAAGTTTTGTAGTTTGACCCTTGGGAGTTTAATCCATTAGGACCAAACAATGGTTTCGTCGGTAGGGGTGTCAGACTGATCACTACTGTACTTTGTTAGACTGTTTGCCAGGTTAGTCCTTGGATGACTTGAAAAAAAAAATGAAATACTGGAATCCTGTCAAGCTAGGATTAAGTAAATTGTTCGTTGGTTCAGCCGGGATGCGTCCCCAAATGTACAATTTCAAATCGGGAAGTTTAGTCAGTTTCCCAAATAAGGTCACGATGGGAATGATCATTTTGTGCGGGCTTGTAAACCGGTTTCCCCCGGTTTACTTTTTTTTTTTTTTTGAAATGGAGGCATGCCCTCGGCCTCTGCATCATGATGATGTATGTGGCCATCTTATTAATAATCCAGAATCGTCAAAAATGTCTTACAGCTCACAGAATGAAGCAAAACAAAGTACCAAAAAAGGAAAATTACATGTGAATCAGGACAACCGGCACGATGAAGATAAAAAGGATAAGCTCCCTAGACTCCTATCCTATTATGCGAGCGCCATCCGAACCGGTTGAAGATAACCCGAGGTACCATCTCCCATTGGTTGCACCCAGTAACCAAAGGCTCCTTGAAGTCCATAGGAGTGAGTAAGGACCACGTACGGATCCAAGCTGTAGCTCTGAAAATAACCTACAAAAATTTTAAAGTATGGTGTCTGTTAAAAATCATATCATTCCTGCAGTTCCATATAGCCCATAATAGCGCACATATTCCAATCCGAATACGAGCCGCAGTAATCTGTTCAACCCCAGCTAACCACGTCCCAAACAAAGACGCAATATCAACTGGAGGATTAATATTGAAAGCTATATGAATCGTTCTCCAAAGTAACTTAGCAAGTGGGCATTTAAGAAATAAGTGTTGTATTGTTTCATCATGATCACAAAAACAGCACCGCGAACAGCCTACCCATCGCCTCTTAATTAAGTTGTCCTTTGTGAGTATCACTTGCTTGTGGACAAAGCACATGAAGATTTTAATACGCAAAGGAATCTTAACTTTCCAAATGTGCAACAACCTTGAGAGGGGGCCAGAGTTAATCAGATCCATATAGAAAGATTTCACCGTAAACATCCCATTCGTAGTTAACTTCCATTGTATTGAATCCGACTGGTCGAAGAGTTGAACTTCTATCAATCTCCGAACCAGGTGCATCCAGGTGGTCCATCTCTCACCAACTAACACACGTCTGAACTGGATGTTCAAGGGAATTGTTTGAAGGACGATACCTACATAATCCTCCTTACGTTGCATAGTATTAGAGTGTAGGATATTGGATGGCCAAGGGCGTCTCTCCTAACCACGTATTCTCCCAAAATCTTGTTGACATTTCATTGCCAACCAAGAATTTGACCCTGCAAAAGAATAGGTCCTTCGTGCGCATAAGTCCCTTCCAGAACGGCGAGTCAGTCGGTCTCATGGTAACTTGGGCTAGGCGCAAGAGTTGAGACCACATGCCCTCCGGCTCAGTCTCTAATTTATATAGCCATTTGCTCATAAGACATTTGTTCTTGATTTCTAAGTTCTCAATACCGAGACCCCCTTGGTCTTTAGGTCGGCAAAGGATATCCCATATCGCGAGACGGTATTTCCGCTTGGCCTCATCAGACTGCCAAAACAAGCGGGATCTAAAGAAATCAAGTCGCTTGCGATCTTCTTTCAGAATTTCAAAGAACGAAAGTAGAAACATCGGCATACTAGTCAATACTGAGTTAATCATGACTAGCCGACCTCCATATGACATCAGCTTGCCCTTCCAGCAGCTAAGTTTTTTTTTTCAATTCGTTCTTCAATACATTTTCATTCTTTATTGGAAAGCTTACGGTGACAAGTAACTGAATGGTAAAGCACCTGATTCACATCCGAACAGTTGTCTGTAAGTGTGTTCCTCGTCTTTGGCCTTCCCAAAGCAGAACACCTCGCTCTTATGAAAATTAATTTTTAATCCAAACAATTGTTCAAAGAGACACAAGATAAGTTTCATATTACGTGCTTTAGCCATGTCATGCTCCATGAATAGAATAGTGTCATCAGCATATTGTAGAATGGATACCCATCCATCGACCAGATGAGGAACTAGACCCTCTACATGGCCATGCTGCTTGGCCTGCCAATAATGACGGCCAGCATATCTGCCACAATATTGAACAGAAGAGGAGACATGGAATTCCTTTGTCGCAACCCCTTATGTGTCTGGAATAGTGACCGATGTCATCGTTCACCTTGATTCCAACACTACCTTTCTGGACTTGGGTATCTACTTGGTTCCTCCAAGTTTCACTAAAACCCTTCATGTGCATTGCCTGCTGAAGAAAAGGCTACTTTACGTTATCATACGCCTTCTCAAAGTCCACTTTGAAAATAACCCCATCCATGGCTGTGTGCATCAAGAGATGCAGAGGCCGGGGGTATACCTCCTTTTCGAAAAAAAAATAACCCCATCCAGTTTCTTCAAGTGGATCTCATGAAGCGTTTCATGTAGAACGACTACCCCTTCCAGTATGTGTCGTCCCGGCATGAACGCTGTCTGGCTTGGTTGGATCATCGAATGAGCAATTTGTGTCAATCTATTGGTTCTGTTTACAATACATAACTATACAAGAAGGAGCCTTTGTTCTAGAATTTTCCACGTTGGAAAAACTACAAATATATAATCTGTAAAGCATTGAGTTTATCTATTTTTAAATAAGAAATCAACTGCCTCGGCGAATGGAGAAAAATACTAAAAATGCAGTAGCAGAAATGTACTGGGACCTTTATAAGATGATTATAAGAAACCGACTGTCCTTTGCAATCCTTCCTTCATCTTGGTTCAAGCTCTGTGATTGAAACTTCATTTGGTGAAGCCATAGCTGACTTAGCGGTCGACTGGGAAGCCATAGGGTATGACGACTCCGAGTATGGAGTCGAGTATGTGCCGCTCTTGGTGATGAAAAATGATGGCTTGGATGGAGACTGGAGGGACACGGTGTTACTGCTAAGCATGACATTTACTGTCGACATCATAGGCCTATCAGCTGGGTTATCTTGAACACAGAGCAGCCCAATGTGAAAAATCTTCACCATCTGGTCTCCTGGCGCATGACTTCTCAGAGATGCGTCTATGATCTCTGAAATTGTCCCCGTGCTCCAGTGTTCCCATATCTGTATCGAATTAGCACTCAGTATTTTTCACAGAAGTTACTTAACTATGGAGTTCAGGATCAGCACAGGAACTTACGAGGCTCAAGAGATCGACAGACTCGTCAAAGTTATAGGAGCCACTGCTTCGTCGTCCGGTCACAAATTCTAACATCAAAATGCCAAAGCTGAACACATCCGATTTTATAGAATAGTGACCGCGCATTGCATACTCCGGGGCCATGTATCCACTGCAAGAGGAGCATAATGTTATTATAGTTGACATACCGTTTGAGTACCGTCAGGCCAATTGGACCACGCTTACTATGTTCCAACAACACGGTTTGTGACCTCCCGTGATTGATCTGCTCCAAATAGCCTTGCCAAGCCAAAGTCTGAAATCTTCGGAGTGTAATCAGAGTCTAACAGAACATTGCTAGCTTTGAGGTCCCGGTGGATTATTCTCAGCTGTGAATCTTCATGAAGATACTGCAATCCTCGAGCAATCCCATTTATTATCTTTAATCTCTTTCCCCAGTCTAGCTCCTTTTTTCTCTCAGGATCTGGCATTTGAACAAGAAACCGTGAATGAATAAAGTTCAGTTTTCCAACACCCTAGTGTTTTGGACAAAATAATTCCTTAGGATTTTTCCATGCAATGCTTGGCTTTAGTAGTTGTTATGCTATTGCTGAAATAATGATCGGAATTAGTACCAAAAAGAATGGTGTCAATGCTTCTATTGGGCATGTATTCGTACACAAGCAGTTTCTCATGCTCTTGCAAGCATACGCCAACAAGCCTGACAAGATTCTTATGTTGAAGCTTGGCGACCAAAACAAGCTCATTCTTGAGCTCCCCTATTCCTTGCCCTGAATTCCTGGAGAGCCTCTTCACAGCTATTTCTTGACCATCAGGAAGGTCTCCCTGCATAAGCGTAAGCAATCATTTGTTGAAGCTGAAAAAAGCATGCTAAAGAATCGGTATGGTATGGCTGGTACCTTATAAACTGCACCAAATCCTCCCTCACCAAGCTTATTAGCCTCAGCAAAGTTATTTGTCGCATCGCGTAAGGTTGATAGATCAATGATAAGTGAATCAATGCTGTCTATGTCTTCATGATTAGTCGAATCTATCAGAAAGCACACAGACATAGAGATGCATTATATATAGGCACCGCAGCCAATTCCACCATATACGTGTTTCATGAGACTTATATTTTTTTTAACTAGATGTAACTGTTTTAGTTTTAGGTGTTAATGAAATTCAATCTAGACAGAAAATCAGTTATATCAAAAGTACTACCTCTGTATCAAAATATAAGTGCAAAAACGTCTTATATTTTGGTGGATGGAGTAGATGCTAATCTTCCCTACTAGGGATCATTCCATTAACAGGGCTATAGATTCAACTCCTAATGGTTCAGTTCGAAATTCCCGAAGAAGTACTCTTTTTTTTTTCTCGAACACGCAGAAGAGTTGTTTTTGGAAATGGACGCAGAAGAGTTGTGTATCATTTCATTAAGAAAAAGGAATATGTACAAGGAAGAGGAAGAAGTACTCCTCATCCGAACTTCCCTTTAGTTGGGTCGAAGCCGATGGTAAGTTCATTGGTTTTCTTTCCTACCTATTCATGAGTTCAAACTGTTAAGAGTTTAAGATAACATACAATGTGCTTGCTCAGTGCTCGCTGGTCTTCTCCTTCTCCTCCTCCTCAAATAACAGAGACAAACGGTACTGATAGCCAGAATTGCAGCAATGATAGGCAGCACAATAGCCAGAACATTATTTGCCGATTTTCCTGCAAACAGATGGCATCAACTTCAGAAATAGGTATTCAGGAATACCATAGAAACGGCTCAAAATATTCTGAAATATTTGGTGCTAGTAGCTAATACATTTGCTGCAATCATATTTTGCTTTGTAAAGGAGCATAGACTCTTTCCCCTGCAGTCAATTTTGACGTCTGAAGCGAAGGCACTGGGAAGCTTAGTGCAGATTGGCCAAGAACATGATAGAAGTAACTAGTAACGTAGCACTAACAAGTCACAATATGCTATTCAGGATAGGCTCTAACAATCCAAACAAATCATGGCGTCAAACATGAGATTTGGACTAACTTAAAAAATTCATTCAGCAACGTGTAGTGCTAGCTTCTAATACCGGCATTGGAAATATAACCGACTGTTGAATGCTTCGCAGAAAAGTCAGTGTGGTCAAACAAGTAGCGAATGACAGGGACCGAACTGCAGACATGTCTACATCATCAACTAAACAAAGCCCGGTCTGTATCGCCATGGGATTATCCTGATAATGACCTCTACCCAAATCTGTTGACATCTTAGTTTCCAGTTAATCCATTGTCAGTAATTCAAATGTTGCCCACTTGCCTCGAATTTTTAACCGGATATTTCTACTAAACAGTAAGAAAGTGTTCTAAATCAGAAAGCATCAAAGGCACGAGTCGTTCTCTAGAAATTCAGAAATTTTTAACAAACAATGCAACCGTATGTAAAACTGAATAAGCCATACACGTGTGTTAAAACTTAAAAGAAACCGCAAATTGAGGAAATTTTGTGTTAGCAATTCACCTCCTGGGGTCGCCGTCGGCGTCACGTTAACAGGCGCAGGAGGAGGAGCCGGCG
This sequence comes from Triticum aestivum, assembly GCF_018294505.1. Lineage (NCBI taxonomy): Eukaryota > Viridiplantae > Streptophyta > Magnoliopsida > Poales > Poaceae > Triticum > Triticum aestivum. The sequence goes on from NC_057798.1 coordinate 253,727,751, forward strand.
GCGCTGGAGGTGCTGGCAACCGCAGCGTCGGGCTTCCGGAGAAGAAAGGAACCACCTCGTACCTGAAATTGCACCGCACCCCAATCAACCTCCCGCCTATGCTCCCGCTGAGATCCCGCGGCATCTGCGTAATTATGTCTCCGAGGCAGCTCCGGCAATCGGCCGGTGACATGTCGGGCGTGCACTGCACGAGCCCGTAGACGGTGTCGAAGCCCTCCTCTCCCGTGGCGAACCGCCTGGACGAGTTTGCCGCCGCGTAGTCCCCGGTGGCGTTGAGGAGCGTTTGGACGGCGGCGTCGAACACGTCCACCGGCGAGCTCACGCTCTGCGAGTTCTTGAGGATGATGAGGTTGTCGTTGCTGGTTGTGGCGAGGAAGTTCTGGTTGGAGAAGCGGAGGTAACAGGGGTCGTAGATGACGGTGGCGTCCTTGTTGAAGGCGCAGAGCTGCTGCGCGTCCTGGAAGGCGGTGGTGACGCAGGCCTCGCAGGCGGAGGCGTTGCCGTCGCCGCGGCAGAGCGCGAGGGCGTAGGCGATGTCCGGTAGGGAACCGATGCTGCCGGTGGCGAAAAGCGTCCGGGAGGCGGAGGCGTTCTTGGGGAGGGTGGCGGAGAGCTGCCGGATGTTGGATTGATAGGTGTCGTTCGCCGCATAGTTGCCGCTCTTGCCGCAGATCTGCCACGGCGGCTGGGCCGCGGTCAGTGGTGTGAGGAGGAATGCAATGAGGATTGTGGCGGCGAGGCGGTAGAACGTGCCGTGGCGAGTCGCCATGGTGGTCGCGGAAAATCTCCGGTGTGGCTACCGTTAAAGAAGAAGAAGAGAGGCCAAGGTGGTCACGGCTTTGCTCTCTCCAGTAATCAATAATGCTACACCTACGAAAGCTCTACGTAAGGTTACGTGATGACTAGGAAGCGATCCGACGTGGCCGCAAAAGTCCGCGCGAGAAAGAAGGAAACGAAAAAAGAAACGAGGCCGCGCGAGAACGAGAAAAACTTGCGGTGGGAAAAAAGGTAATCCCATCCCTTTCTCTCCCAACCACCCGACGACGGCCGACTCGCACAGATCGGCTGGGCGAGCGGCGGCCTGACGCCCAGGCGACGGCCGACTCGCACAGATCGGCTAGGCGAGCGGCGGCCTGACGCCCAGGCGACGACGGACTCGCACAGATCGGCCCCCCTGCAGCAGCGGCCCGACGCAACGAGATCCCCTGCGGCGGCCCGACGCAACGAGATCCCCTGCGGCGGCCCGACGCGGCGAGATCCTGTCACATCCCTAGTTCTGACAATGCCTAGTGCATGCATTAGAGTGTTACATCATGTTTAAATTTCATTTAAACTTGAGATGGGGATTGACTAAGCCCTAGCACCAAATGAATTCAACTAGGGTCAAAATAAAACCTTTTTCATTGAACTCAAAATGTCCTCTAAAAATGTTCAACATTTCTGATTTGAGGTGGAAGCATCTACCAAAAATGGTTTATATTTTTGCAGGACATATTTGGTCACTGAATTAAATCATATAGTATTTTCATTTGGGCATTTAAATGCTATTAAATATTTCAAATGCTCAAATAATCATAAACTAAAATGTTTACTGTTGGATATATTCTAAACAGTAGCCATGATTAGTTTCATGATTTTTGAAAGTGTCTGAGTATTTTTAATAAAGCCCTAAATTTACAGAATAATAGAAAACTGAGATAATTAGAAAAGGAGAGAGAGAGAAAGACCCGTACCTGGGCCACTTACCTGTAGCCGGCCCAGCCTCTGCGCGGCCCGTTACTGTGCAGCCCAGCTGCCAGTCATCTTCCTCCCCCTCGCCCCGAAGCAGCTGCGTGCTGGACGCACGCGCGCCGACGCCGGCCACCTCCTGCTTCGCCGTGGCAGCCTCCCCGACTTCCTCGCGACGCCACGGAGACGTCCCCGACCCCCTCTCACTTCTCCCTCGCTCTCTGGACCTCCCTCCCCCTCGCTCCTCTGTTTCTCCCCCCCATGACCGAGAGTCGCCGTCGCCGCCGCTCGCCAAAACCACGGCCACCGGGCCTCCCTCGCTCCCCCGACTAGCCCAGGAGCTCCGCCTCGACCCCCTCTTCCTCCCCACCGATCCACAGCCCTCCGGAAGCCCTGCATCGCCGCCATCGCCGTCGTCTTCTACCTCGGACCCGCCGGCCATCTTCGTCAAATTCGCCGGCTCCGGACCGTCCCCGACCTCGCCGAGCGTCCCCTCGTCATCGCCGTGAGTCACTGACCCTCTCCCCTAACTCAGCATGCTCCCCTCCGTGCCGTAGCGCCGTTCCCCACGAGCACCGAAGCCACCGTCCGCCATTGCTGCTGCACGCATAGCCTCCGTGCTCCCCTGGCCTCACTGAGCTGCTCTTAGTGCTTCCCATGACTAGCAGGTGCTGCCCAGCCTCTCCATTTGCTCACTGATGCACCGTAGCGACGCGCCCGAGCGCCACCGAACACCATCGCCGCCAAAGCTCGTCGCCGGCATGAGTTCCGGCGACCCCACGACCTCCCACTTGGTCCTCTGGATGCGCGAGAGCAAGGGCCATCCCCTGGTGCCCTCAGCGCGCCAAGCTGACGCCTCTAGCGCAAGTCCGGCGTGCCCCCGCCGTGTCCTGTGGTCGCCGCCGGCTGGTCTCCGGTGACGCCGACGTGGCGCACCTACTTAGTCGCTAATGACCCTGCTAACAGCCCTATCTCTCACTGACATATGGGCCCCACGCCCTTAACTAACCACGGTTAACCCCCTGTTTAGTTTAAGTTAACCACAGTGGCCCCACGCGTCGGAGTTGACCTAGCTGACGTGGCCGTTGACCGGTCCCACCTGTCAGTGGGTTAAACAACCCTGTGTCACTGACGTGTGGCCCCCACACGTCAGGTTTGACCAGCAGCAGCGTCTGTTGACCTGCTGACGTCACGGTGACGCACTGCTGACGCAGTAAATGTTTTCTGGAATTTAAATAATTCTTAAATGATTTATTAATTCCAGAAAATGCCTAAAACTTCAATAAATCATAGAAAATTAACCGTAACTCCAAATTAAATAAATTATATATGAAAAATTATCAGAAAAATTCAAGGAATCCATCTGTACCATTTTCATGCATGATAGAACAACTTATAGCTGTTGTTTAGCACAAATCAATTAAATGGCATTTGAATAATCACATATGGAGTTTAAATTTGAATCTTGTATTCAAACCAACTTCATTTAATCTGTTGCTAGTTGCATTAGCTCAAAACACATTCATTTTGCCATGTCAAGATCATGCATCATATTGTGCATTGCATTGATTGTGTTCCCTTCTATGTTGCCGGTAATTGTCCCCTCTCGATAGACGTGATACCGATGATGTGATCGTTGACACTGATGAAGACTCAATGTTATCTTCAGAAGTGCCAGGCAAGCAAACCCCCTTGTTCATTTCGATAAAACCCTACTCTCTCGCTCCTGCTCTCAGTTATTGCATTAGGACAACAACGATTCAACTGTTACTTGCTGCGGTAGCTGAACCCCTTTATCCTCTGCATGACCTGTCATTCCACAGTAAATAGATGAAACCCACTAGCATGAGTAGGAGTTGTTTGAGCCCTGATGTGCCTACTCATTCATGCTTGTCGTCATGCCTGCTACTGCTTAGAGTTGAGTCAGGTCTGATTCATCGGGGATGAATCAGAGGCGTGTGAACATGTCTTACTATGGGTGAACTAAGTGTGTGAACACGATTTGGTAAAGGTAGCGGTGAGAGGCCATGTAGGAGTACATGGTGGGTTGTCTCATTGCAGCCGTCCTCAGGAACTAAGTTCTGTGTTGGTGATCCATGACCAGCCACTACCACACATTGGAATGCTTAAGTGCCCCTCTCGACTTATTAATCAACTTGATCTCTGTCCAGGAGTTGCAACTAGTTTCTGGTGTTTGTAGGCAGTGTTAGTAGTCTACCAAGTGGCACCCGGTACAGGTGGGCTTGGGACAGACTAGGCACAGTGGCACGGTGTACCAAGTGGCACCCGGTTGGTGGGCTTGGGAACCCTGCTCACATCGTTTAGGGCCGTGAGCGACACCCCGGCCGGATCTCCTTGCGGATGGAACCCGAATAGGCGATAAACCTGGACTAGAGACTTGTTCGATTAGTCAGGTCGTGGCCGACTTCCTCGCCCGGCTTCCGCTTGAAGGTTGCCGAGGTACATGACGTGTACAGGGCGGTAAGTGGCGAGAGCGTGTGTGAAGAAGTACACCCCTGCAGGGTTATCATTATCTATTCGAATAGCCGGATTCCTCGGATATGGAAACGTGGACCCCTTATATCAGTTCATAGACAAGTGAAAGTGGATACTCTAAAATACGCAAGATAAGCGTGAGTGCTATGGATGGCGTTCTCGTAGGGAGACGGGAGCGGATCCATAGTGGTGTATTGATATGGTGAATATGTGGACTCGTGTGCGCCACCTCAAAAGAGTTACTTGCAGTCGTAGTTCAGGATAGCCACCGAGTCAAAGCTGGCTTGCTGCAGTCAAACTCCACCATCCCTTTGTTGATAATGATGCATATGTAGTTAGTTCTGATGTAAGTCTTGCTGGGTACATTTGTACTCACGTTTACCTATTTTATGTTTTGCAGAGAGACTTCAGTCTCACTAGTAGTTCCACGTGGACTTCGACGTTTAGCTTGTTACCTCAGCTACGATCTTGTGCCCTCGGCAGGATCTGGTAGATAGTCAGGCTTCTCAGCCCTTTTCATTTATAGATGTCTGTACCCAGACATGATAGCTTCCGCTTGTGCTTTGACTTGTATGCTCTGAGTGTTGGGTCATGAGACCCATGTTTGTAATATCTCGCTCCTCGGAGCCTATTGATTAAATACTTGAGTCGTAGAGTCATGTTGTGATGCCATGTTGTATTTGCACATATCGAGCATATTGTGTGTATGTTATTGAAATGCTTGGTATGTGTGGGATCTGACCATCTAGTTGTTTATCTTTAGTAGCCTCTCTTACCGGGAAATGTCTCCTAGTGTTTCCATTGAGCCTTGGTAGCTTGCTACTGCTCCGGAACACTTAGGCTGGCCGGCATGTGTCCTTCTTCGTTCCTGTGTCTGTCCCTTCGGGGAAATGTCACGCGATGAATACCGGAGTCCTGTTAGCCCGCTACAGCCCGGTTCACCGGAGTCCTGCTAGCCCAGTGCTACAACCTGGATTCACTCGCTGATGACCGACACGTTCGATGCTGGGTCATGGATGCCTGTCCCTGTAAGTCTGTGCCACTTTGGATTTAGGACTAGCCATGTCAGCCCGAGCTCCTTATCATATAGATGCTAGCGACACTGTCATATACGTGTGCCAAAAGGCGCAAACGGTCCCGGGCAAAGGTAAGGCGACACCCGTGGGAATACCGTGCGTGAGGCCGCAAAGTGATATGAGGTGTTACATGCTAGGTCGATGTGGCATTGAGTCGGGGTCCTGACAGCGTTGGTATCAGAGCTTGACTGCCTGTAGGATTACCAAGCCAAACTGGTCGAAGTTGAGTCTAGAAATTCTTTAGCTATATAAGGGAATTGATTGTGGGATGGAACGTAAGGCTCTTTTTACTCCTTATACCTCGTGGCCTTCTGATCTGAGTCATCATCTTCTCTTCTACGGGGATTAAGAACTAGGCTATCTCTTCTTTCTATCAGGATCACGTGTTATTAATCTGCAGACTTGTAGGATTGATGGTTCTAAGCCTCAGTTCAGTCCCTACTATCTTCCGTATGTTAATTGTTGATCTCGAAACCTCGATATTGTGCTTCTGAGTGGTTATGCCACCATTTTTGCGAATGTCTCAAATCTTTTCTGAGCATTTACAGCCGTTATGCTGTCCGAGTCATCCCAGGTTTCTAGGTAGTCTGATGCATTTGCAAATCCTTTCTTCCCGTTTCAATGTTCCCATGGGCCAGATTAACCACACTAATCAGTGAGTTGAGGTACTCCGTTACCTTGACATATATGTTGGAGATATTATTATGACCCTAGGTGTCTTAGGGGATCACCTAGTAATCCAGTCGTGCCTTGTGTTCCCAGTGTGATGATTCTGGCTATCATTCTCGAAAGCATCCCGTGATGCTACTTAGTAGTAGGTATTCTACTCCTTGGGTTTTGAACCCGAGATTCACCCTACTTACTTCATGTTGATAGTAATTGCTAGCTTCCTTAGGTTATTAGTAAACTTTGCGATAGTCCTCGAGGTCTGTGGTGTTTCCTTCTTCCAAATACTATGAACCGCTTATGGCAGATGTTTATTGGATCAAAAGATCACAACTAGAGTACTTTTGAGGAGTTCTCCATTCATAAATCGTGACTCTGCCAGTTCTACCTTTCTGCATGGGTTATCCGGAAGAAATATGTTGACCTTGGTTCGATATACTAACCTATGCATCCACAACTCAGAAAATATATGTTCCTTTGAGTTGTTCTCGTTAGTTGTCTTCTGACCCTCGTCTATCAATTGATAGTCAAGAGTATGTGTGCAATCGTTCATCGATGCCTATTATTCTTGTGGTCCGTCAAGCCATTCTATTTAGGATGACCAGGAGAAACAAACTCCAGTACCTCTTCCATATCCAGGATTGGGTCAAAGAAGTTGTGCTCCGCAGATCAAAATGCCAATCCAGCTTTTGCTCTGTTCTACCTTGGAGTGTTACCATCTTTATATCGGGATTGTTATAGGAATTGCACACCATCCTATGAACTCTTGGTACAGTGATACTTCTTGCCATCATTGTTCATTCCTCGGTTCCTGTGTTATTGTAACCGGAATGCCAACAAGTGAATCGTGGTGTATGAAATCAATACTGCTAGCAACTCCGTTGCTTGGTAGCTAAAGGATAATAATTTCATTCTTAGCGTGTTGGTTTTTGAATCATCCTTCTAAGACTGATCGTGCTACCTAGTCCTTATTTCCTGGTGCACTCTTTGATTGATGAGTAGGATTTTGTCAAGTCCTCGCTCATTTGATGATGTCGTCTTGCCCTCAAAAGCAAGATTGTTCTCGAGCTTAGTAACATAACGGTGGTTCGTAATTTTCCGAATATCTTCTCGTAAGTATTACCAGGTTGTCACCTGACCGCTATGTTGAGTTCGTGATCAAGTTGGTTTTCCAGTAAACCACTTTTTCTCCAAGAATCGGTGTTAGATATCCTTGGGCTAGTTGGTTAAGCTAGACAACAACTTGGAGAGTTGGAAGATAAAAGCTTGCCTGACTTAGTTCGTTCCAAAGGGGTATTCTTGTGTAGTGTGTGTTGAAGAAAGATGATATCTTCATCGATTGGTCCTTGTGATCAGTTGCTGGACCTATTGTCTTATCAATCCTTTGATTTGAGTGTGGGCTATCGTCAAATCAAATCAGTACCAACGATGCTCGTAATGTTGTCTTATTCGTGGTTGATCCCTCGAGCATACACCATTACATCTTTGGTCTGACCAATGCTATCACCGTGTTCACTTAACTATGGAATTCCTTTTAAAAGGAAACCTAGATGAATTGTTGTTGAGCCCATTGACAACAGCCTTATCTCCTCCATGATTTTGTTGAACATTAAGCTAGTGTTGGAAACTTTTGAAAGCATTTGTTCATGCTAGCTCATGAAGCATATGTTTGGATGAAGGTAGTGACTTCCTTTAATTCATGTGCATCTGATGCAAGTTGCCGCCGTGGACTCGAGAAAGTCAATGTTGTTTCCTTTGGAATCATCCCAAATCAGTCATGCATACGTGCGAAGTATTCGGTGGTTCGGAGACTTGCAACCTCCATTCCATGTGTATACCCTAGCACACCAAGCCACTGATTGTTTTGTTCACGGAAAAGGAGTTGATGTGCTAATCCTAGGTCATGCACAAGACTTCCATATCCTCGATTATGGTTCCCAACCAGAACTCGGTAGTGTTTTATTATAAGACTACCACGTGGTCATGTTTGTCTGGGACAGCGTGTTCACATGTTTGTAGCAGAACCAGCTCATGTTTTGGAGCTTACTATCGTAGTTCATTCCCCGAGGATCTCGCAGCGTTGTCTCGTCGAATTGTGATGCAAACTTTCATTTTTCTTCCTAGACTCGATGAGTCTGGAATATCCTGACACTAACCAGATCTGAATCTCAGGCAGATATGATGGTTTGGAACATTTCCCAAGAACTATAATATCGGTCCCTCGAAAACCGGTAAAGTGGAAGTCGTGGCCAACACACCCATCCGGTAGACCTATTATTATAGTATCTTGTTTGAGGAAGTTGGCCACCTCCCCATAGGGATTTCGTAGGATTTACTCCCTAGTTGCCCTATGGATTTTGAGATCCCGAAGTCCGACCTTTTTACTTGATGTTCTAGATATCAAACCATATCTATGGGTGAATTACGCTAGCACATCAAGGAGAACATTAGAAGCGGAGTGCTAAATGTCTCTCGGTCGATCATCCAGATTTTGTTCCTTGGCTCGCTAAGGTGAAATCTGAGAAAGTGTTATCCTCCATTGCATCTGCGTCGTCCATCGCTATTCACCATGGTAGTATGTTGTGTTGTCAGCACCCCTGACGTGGTTGTTGATAAAACCTTGATGATTGTGGAAATGCTCAAGTTCTTGAGAGCACGCACAAGCGCTACGTGTTATCATCGGCTCTAATTGGGATGCTCTCAGTTCCCTCGGCAATGTTGTGACCTTCTCAAACAGTGAATTCACTCTCTATTGTTGGGTTCTTACCCAGTTACCAGAATCATTCCCAGCATTTGCATTTTGTTCCCAGCTTGCACCGCCAATGTGTCATTCTACCATGGGTCTCCTCCATTTCCGGTGATAAGCAAATTCATCCATTACGTTGTCTTCAACAAGGTAATCCACATCATCCAAGTCCGAGTATGCCATTCTACCGACCCCCGCCAATCGATTGCTGTGATTTGCCTTAGGTTGATATAGAGAGTCTAAATGATCTCTATATCAAAGGTAATTCTTTTTGCCACTTAAGGGGATAATCTACGAATCACCCTCCTCCAGAATGTTTCGTCGTGGTATCATGGCAACTCAACTCCTCGCTACGTTGACAATCGTTTACCACCTTCTTAGGTGTGGAATTGTTGTCTACCTAGTGAACCTTCGTCATCCGTTTCTTCCACCCCTCTTGATGTGTATCTCGTGTCTCAACCCGAGAGATGGTTCTATGTCTCATTCCGTGAGTTGTTCGACCTTCAAGAAGTTCGATCCTTCTAGAGTTTCCCTTTCCCCTTCTTGTCATGATTAGCTGAAGTTCTCGAAGCAAGACATCAAGGCAATGATGGTGGACGAATCAACGTCCATTTGAAGTGCAACTGGATCGTGAAGATTATGCTAGTTTGCGTTCCCCTTTCACCTTACCCTACGCTTGAATCTCGAGACGAGATTCTTGTTTAGTGGGGGTGAGTTGTCACATCCCTAGTTCTGACAATGCCTAGTGCATGCATTAGAGTGTTACATCATGTTTAAATTTCATTTAAACCTGAGATGGGGATTGACTAAGCCCTAGCACCAAATGAATTCAACTAGGGTCAAAATAAAACCTTTTTCATTGAACTCAAAATGTCCTCTAAAAATGTTCAACATTTCTGGTTTGAGGTGGAAGCATCTACCAAAAATGGTTTATATTTTTGTAGGACATATTTGGTCACTGAATTAAATCATATAGTATTTTCATTTGGGCATTTAAATGCTATTAAATATTTCAAATGCTCAAATAATCATAAACTAAAATGTTTACTGTTGGATATATTCTAAACAGTAGCCATGATTAGTTTCATGATTTTTGAAAGTGTCTGAGTATTTTTAATAAAGCCCTAAATTTACAGAATAATAGAAAACTGAGATAATTAGAAAAGGAGAGAGAGAGAAAGACCCGTACCTGGGCCACTTACCTGTAGCCGGCCCAGCCTCTGCGCGGCCCGTTACTGTGCAGCCCAGCTGCCAGTCATCTTCCTCCCCCTCGCCCCGAAGCAGCTGCGTGCTGGACGCACGCGCGCCGACGCCGGCCACCTCCTGCTTCGCCGTGGCAGCCTCCTCGACTTCCTCGCGACGCCACGGAGACGTCCCCGACCCCCTCTCACTTCTCCCTCGCTCTCTGGACCTCCCTCCCCCTCGCTCCTATGTTTCTCCCCCCCATGACCGAGAGTCGCCGTCGCCGCCGCTCACCAAAACCACGGCCACCGGGCCTCCCTCGCTCCCCCGACTAGCCCAGGAGCTCCGCCTCGACCCCCTCTTCCTCCCCACCGATCCACAGCCCTCCGGAAGCCCTGCATCGCCGCCATCGCCGTCGTCTTCTACCTCGGACCCGCCGGCCATCTTCGTCAAATTCGCCGGCTCCGGACCGTCCCCGACCTCGCCGAGCGTCCCCTCGTCATCGCCGTGAGTCACTGACCCTCTCCCCTAACTCAGCATGCTCCCCTCCGTGCCGTAGCGCCGTTCCCCACGAGCACCGAAGCCACCGTCCGCCATTGCTGCTGCACGCATAGCCTCCGTGCTCCCCTGGCCTCACTGAGCTGCTCTTAGTGCTCCCCATGACTAGCAGGTGCTGCCCAGCCTCTCCATTTGCTCACTGATGCACCGTAGCGACGCGCCCGAGCGCCACCGAACACCATCGCCGCCAAAGCTCGTCGCCGGCATGAGTTCCGGCGACCCCACGACCTCCCACTTGGTCCTCTGGATGCGCGAGAGCAAGGGCCATCCCCTGGTGCCCTCAGCGCGCCAAGCTGACGCCTCTAGCGCAAGTCCGGCGTGCCCCCGCCGTGTCCTGTGGTCGCCGCCGGCTGGTCTCCGGTGACGCCGACGTGGCGCACCTACTTAGTCGCTAATGACCCTGCTAACAGCCCTATCTCTCACTGACATATGGGCCCCACGCCCTTAACTAACCACGGTTAACCCCCTGTTTAGTTTAAGTTAACCACAGTGGCCCCACGCGTCGGAGTTGACCTAGCTGACGTGGCCGTTGACCGGTCCCACCTGTCAGTGGGTTAAACAACCCTGTGTCACTGACGTGTGGCCCCCACACGTCAGGTTTGACCAGCAGCAGCGTCTGTTGACCTGCTGACGTCACGGTGACGCACTGCTGACGCAGTAAATGTTTTCTGGAATTTAAATAATTCTTAAATGATTTATTAATTCCAGAAAATGCCTAAAACTTCAATAAATCATAGAAAATTAACCGTAACTCCAAATTAAATAAATTATATATGAAAAATTATCAGAAAAATTCAAGGAATCCATCTGTACCATTTTCATGCATGATAGAACAACTTATAGCTGTTGTTTAGCACAAATCAATTAAATGGCATTTGAATAATCACATATGGAGTTTAAATTTGAATCTTGTATTCAAACCAACTTCATTTAATTTGTTGCTAGTTGCATTAGCTCAAAACACATTCATTTTGCCATGTCATGATCATGCATCATATTGTGCATTGCATTGATTGTGTTCCCTTCTATGTTGCCGGTAATTGTCCCCTCTCGATAGACGTGATACCGATGATGTGATCGTTGACACTGATGAAGACTCAATGTTATCTTCAGAAGTGCCACGCAAGCAAACCCCCTTGTTCATTTCGATAAAACCCTACTCTCTCGCTCCTGCTCTCAGTTATTGCATTAGGACAACAACGATTCAACTGTTACTTGCTGCGGTAGCTGAACCCCTTTATCCTCTGCATGACCTGTCATTCCACAGTAAATAGATGAAACCCACTAGCATGAGTAGGAGTTGTTTGAGCCCTGATGTGCCTACTCATTCATGCTTGTCGTCATGCCTGCTACTGCTTAGAGTTGAGTCAGGTCTGATTCATCGGGGATGAATCAGAGGCGTGTGAACATGTCTTACTATGGGTGAACTAAGTGTGTGAACACGATTTGGTAAAGGTAGCGGTGAGAGGCCATGTAGGAGTACATGGTGGGTTGTCTCATTGCAGCCGTCCTCAGGAACTAAGTTCTGTGTTGGTGATCCATGACCAGCTACTACCACACATTGGAATGCTTAAGTGCCCCTCTCGACTTATTAATCAACTTGATCTCTGTCCAGGAGTTGCAACTAGTTTCTGGTGTTTGTAGGCAGTGTTAGTAGTCTACCAAGTGGCACCCGGTACAGGTGGGCTTGGGACAGACTAGGCACAGTGGCACGGTGTACCAAGTGGCACCCGGTTGGTGGGCTTGGGAACCCTGCTCACATCGTTTAGGGCCGTGAGCGACACCCCGGCCGGATCTCCTTGCGGATGGAACCCGAATAGGCGATAAACCTGGACTAGAGACTTGTTCGGTTAGTCAGGTCGTGGCCGACTTCCTCGCCCGGCTTCCGCTTGAAGGTTGCCGAGGTACATGACGTGTACAGGGCGGTAAGTGGCGAGAGCGTGTGTGAAGAAGTACACCCCTGCAAGGTTATCATTATCTATTCGAATAGCCGGATTCCTCGGATATGGAAACGTGGACCCCTTATATCAGTTCATAGACAAGTGAAAGTGGATACTCTAAAATACGCAAGATAAGCGTGAGTGCTATGGATGGCGTTCTCGTAGGGAGACGGGAGCGGATCCATAGTGGTGTATTGATATGGTGAATATGTGGACTCGTGTGCGCCACCTCAAAAGAGTTACTTGCAGTCGTAGTTCAGGATAGCCACCGAGTCAAAGCTGGCTTGCTGCAGTCAAACTCCACCATCCCTTTGTTGATAATGATGCATATGTAGTTAGTTCTGATGTAAGTCTTGCTGGGTACATTTGTACTCACGTTTACCTATTTTATGTTTTGCAGAGAGACTTCAGTCTCACTAGTAGTTCCACGTGGACTTCGACGTTTAGCTTGTTACCTCAGCTACGATCTTGTGCCCTCGGCAGGATCTGGTAGATAGTCAGGCTTCTCAGCCCTTTTCATTTATAGATGTCTGTACCCAGACATGATAGCTTCCGCTTGTGCTTTGACTTGTATGCTCTGAGTGTTGGGTCATGAGACCCATGTTTGTAATATCTCGCTCCTCGGAGCCTATTGATTAAATACTTGAGTCGTAGAGTCATGTTGTGATGCCATGTTGTATTTGCACATATCGAGCATATTGTGTGTATGTTATTGAAATGCTTGGTATGTGTGGGATCTGACCATCTAGTTGTTTATCTTTAGTAGCCTCTCTTACCGGGAGATGTCTCCTAGTGTTTCCATTGAGCCTTGGTAGCTTGCTACTGCTCCGGAACACTTAGGTTGGCCGGCATGTGTCCTTCTTCGTTCCTGTGTCTGTCCCTTCGGGGAAATGTCACGCGATGAATACCGGAGTCCTGTTAGCCCGCTACAGCCCGGTTCACCGGAGTCCTGCTAGCCCAGTGCTACAGCCTGGATTCACTCGCTGATGACCGACACGTTCGATGCTGGGTCATGGATGCATGTCCCTGTAAGTCTGTGCCACTTTGGGTTTACGACTAGCCATGTCAGCCCGAGCTCCTTATCATATAGATGCTAGCGACACTGTCATATACGTGTGCCAAAAGGCGCAAACGGTCCCGGGCAAAGGTAAGGCGACACCCGTGGGAATACCGTGCGTGAGGCCGCAAAGTGATATGAGGTGTTACATGCTAGGTCGATGTGGCATTGAGTCGGGGTCCTGACAGATCCCCTGCAGCGGCCTCCTCCTCGTTGGATGCGCCATTGCTGGCTCGTGCGATGCGGGGAGGTGATGTACTCATCGTCAGCAGCGTCAACGCCGGCTCCTCCGAGGCAGCGAGGCGGCGCTGTGGTCGACCCTAGCGCGGCGTACTCTCTCTTGGTGTGGCGGCCTGGATGATCTCATCCCCTCCCAGCTGATCTCCTGAACGTGCAGTGGGGCGAGGTGGATGTTCTCAGCCCCGCCCGGCTGGACCAGATCGACGAGGTACAAGATTGAACACGGTAGCTTAGCAGTTCTGCCATCTCTTGTTCTGAATTTTGTGAAAGTCTGAATTTTGTTCAGTTTTGCAGGGAGAGGACTATAGACGGCTAGACACTCCAGCCTACTACTATCTGCAATTCGACAAGAAACATGAAGTGCAGTTTAACCAAATCATAAGAGAGAAGGTTGCAGATTAGGCTTGTGTCACTGGAAGAGACGAAACTGGAATGTGCAAGTTCCAAATAGATATTGCTTATGTAGTTTTTGTTGATTGTAGACTGTACTTCAAGTTATTTGAATTGGTGTTGTTGTAAGATCTGACCTTGTGTCAATGAAATCAATATACAAGGTTTCAGTTGTGGAAAGATTAAAGGAAACATACATCCTTATGTACCATTCTTCTGCCATTGATTGTTCAAAATGACAAATAAAAAGTACTCCCTCTGTAAACTAATATAAGAGCGTTTAGACAACTAAAATAGTGATCTAAACACTCTTATATTAGTTTACGGAGGGAGTATCAAGTTGTTGTCAATTTAGACAAGGTTGACATGGAAGCCTCCTTACACTACATATTCCTGAAGCACATGAAAAGAAGGACATACAATCTCCAGCATGCTTGTAATGTGTGCGCATATGCTTGAAACAAACAGTTTGAATAGAAAGCTCCCAATCATGTGTGATAAACTGGAAGCTATCAATCATGGGAGTTACCCACACAGATATCAATGAAAATTGCAAATGTATAATAATTCTGTATCTGTTATTCTGTTATAGTACTTTAGGGGAAAAATCAAATGATAAAACATAGATTTGTTTACTCGCTAGTGCACGAGTGCCTTTCAACTATTACATTGCCAAGTGCATCGGAATTTTCGTATCCAACATCTTCAAATTACATAAATCATGTTTAACTCTGGTCCGTCGTATTGCTCAGCCCTCCAGTTCCATCAAAGTGTAATTCTGTAGGACCGGACATTGGAGTCGATCCTTGCTGAACTTGAAACAACATGCTTGTATATTCTCCTAGAATTGGAGGCATAACCATTGTCGATGAACCTCCATATGGTATTGCAGCTGTTGGTGTTGGATTTATGTTGCCAGTGGTAGTGCCCACCTCAAATGATCCCTGCTCCAAATAAATTCATATAACGACATGGATTTCTCAAGTGTACTATAAATAAAAAGATGAGATCCAAAGATACCTCAGGTATGCTACTAGAAGCTCCACCTTGCAAATAAACACCTTCCTGACTCTGTTTCAAATTGCAAATCTGTTAACTACAAAGAACAGATGAAAATAATATTGTTGAACAACGGAGAACAAGAATTAGATACCGCATAATCCATAACATCTTGTTGTACAATATCATCCTCTGGTTGTTTTCTTTTATTATTGCACCTTTTGTTATTTAAATTTGTGGAGTGAGCCTGAAATAAATGCAAAAATTGTGAGTTTTTAGAAGAAGAAAAAAGTAGCTTATGAACAAATGTAACATATGCAACAATACCTTCTGTTCAGCTTTCTTCTTCTCCTGTTCTGCCTTTTTCTTGTCCCTTTGTTCAGCTTTCTTTTTCTCCTGTTCTGCTTTTTTCTTGTCCCTTTGTTCAGCTTTCTTCTTCTTATCGTTTGCTTGACGAATAAGCTTATCAACCTTCAATTCCTTTCTCAATGAAGGAGGACGTCCAGCACATCTAACAGGTATTGGACTTAGAATAGTTTTACTTGTTGTCTTCCCATCCGATGGCGCATCTTCCTGTGTGCCAACCTGATTCTTGTCATTTTCAGAAATTGAGTTGCTAGAGTACTCAATTTTGAGAGCGTGAAGCTTTTCAGTCAAAGAATTGCATGAAGCATCTGACATGGCGCCTATCTCCGCAATTGGGTAGAAAGATTCACACAATCTATCAAAGCGTTTTGCAACAGGTGTGTCTTCCATGCCGCCATATGTGCATCTGATAAAGTTATGCTTTCTTTTCACATTCTTTTTCCACCGATCATGGATGTATTGTGGAGGAACCTCCTTTATTTTCATGTGAGTGAGCACACATAATATATGCCTACAGAGAATACCTCTGAACTCAAAGCGGCGACATGAACACTTAACTTCAAACTCTTCCTCATTGAAATATACATGGTACACAATATCTTTTCTCCATCCTTTTTCCTTGTCAATTAACACATCCTCGGTTATTTCATATGTTGCTATTGCCCCTTGCTTTTGTATTAACTTTCGATCACAGTACATAATGTCTGTTAGCTCTTCTTGAAATTCTTTGAACTTCGAATTTGTATAGGCCGACTGAAATTGCTTCTCGATGTCAAAGCGTGTGATACAAGGTATAGTTGAATAGAAGGAATTAAAATCAGCAATATTCTCCTTCTCAACTTTATCACGAAGAGCATTCTCATATTGGGTAACAAAATGCTTCAATGTAGTTTTTGCATTAACATATCCATCAAAGAAGGCATTCATACTCTCACTGCGTTGTGTAGTAGACATACCTGCCCAGAAGGCATCTTTCACAAATGCTGGAACCCAGCGGTGTCGATGTTCATAAAGCCCTTTGAGCCATTCATTATCAGCAAGACAATACTTCTCAAGCATATGCATCCAAGCAACTTCAAACTCTGTAATTGTCAATGAATCATAAACTGCGTTGCCAATGGCAACCTTTATGTGATCATATTCATCATACCCACCCAACTTCTCGGGTATCTTCTTCATTATGTGCCATAAGCACCATCTGTATCGAGATTCCGGGAAAACTTCTTCCACACCATTCTGAATTGCTTTTGCTTGATCAGTTATAATTGCTTTTGGTCGACGGTTTGACATACATGTAAGCCATGCTTGAAATAACCAGACAAATGTTGCAGTATCTTCATTTGATAATAAAGCACACCCAAGTAGCACTGAATGGCCATGATGATTCACACCAACAAAACAAGCAAAAGGCATATCATATTTGTTCATCAAATATGTCGTGTCAAAAGTAATGACATCATGAAAAGACTCATACACTGCTCTACTTCTGGCATCAGCCCAAAAAACATTCCTAAGTCGGGATTCATCATCAACATCCATGACACTAAAAAAATTTGGATTGGCAGATTGCATTTTGACAAAATAGTCGCGAACCGCTTCAGCATCACCGCTACCAAGTTTTAACCTTCTAGTTTTCTCTAGAAAATTGCGACAATTTTTCTCACCAAAAGTCAGGTTGTCATGACCATCTGCTGCCACAACAAATGAATTAAAATTCTTGTTTACTCGTATTCCAGCGCGGTCATTCAGCTCAAGCCTTCTCTTGACATGGAAATCTAACTTTTTATTGCATCTGAATAACCGAGATTTTTGTGGACTCAATGTGTGATTATGATCCAAAATCGCCGTTGAAAGATGAAGCTTCCCATCCGGACCACGTGCAATATTAATTTTAGCTTTACATCCTATCCCGGCTGTTGGATTTGGCTTCAACATATTTCTTGACTTCGATTGAGTCTTACCATAGCGAGAGCAAGAAAGTGTAAGGTACTTCAGTTGCCCATTATCATCACTGTGTGAACTTCTTCTCGTCACACCAAAGCCTTTTGCTTTAGCATATTTGATGTAATACTCTCGCACCTCATTCTCGGTGTCAAAGGCCATCCCCAATTCAGGTTCTGCAACTAATGCATCTGGTTGAGCTTCGCTATGTTCATGTTCAAGTTCTGCGCTGCGTTCATTTTGTTGCTTAATGCCATCATCATCGCTTGAAATACACATGTCACTTGATTCTTGAACACCAACCGTTCCATCATCCATTCCTATAATCATGAAAAAATTAATTATTGTCATTTGAAGGCAAAACTAAAACTATAACAAAGTGGCCTAAATGCTGGAATGTTAACCATGAACTTGTGAACTTCCTGCTGAATGGAACGAGATGATTAAATCAGTAACAGTACTGGACATGTTACGACATGTACATGCAAAGACGTTGATCCAATAAAAAATGATAAAAGGTAGATGAAATATGCCAACATTCACAAGAACCCAAGAGCAAGAGTAGCACATAAGAGGAAACACATAAGCTATTAATTAACTTGATCATGGACGAGACGGCGGCCGCAGCGCCGACGGAGGCGAAGAAGCAGAGGCCGCCCTGTGCCGATGACTTGACAGAAACTAAAAAACAGCGGAAGCACACAAGCTATGCATTGACTTGACCAAGAAAAGCTGGAAGAACGATGCAGACACTGAACCTCGGCTCCTCCCAGTCCTCGAGGAATTTAGATGATCGACAGCAGGCGGCGGCGATCGAAAGCAGGCGGCGGCGATCTGGCAAATCAAGAAAAACGGGCTGCCTCTCTGTTTCTGTTTTTTCTTGCGTGAATAGCGGCACGTACTGCTTTATCTTTTATCCTTTTTTTCTTTAATTAGCCTTCTCTCAGCGCGTGCGCGGGCTTTTGCGGCCAGGTCAAATCACTTCCTAGTCATCACGTAACCTTACGTAAAGCTTTCGTAGGTGTAGCATTATTGCTCCCGTAATAATTGAAGGAACATCATTTGACTTGCAAGTTGCAACGTGCTGAAGAATTAGTTTGACTCATTTCGCAATAAAAAAAAAGAATTAGTTTGACTCCGTAGGCTGAGCCGTGAGTGACGCACGGGACCCACAAGAAAATTGGGTGGTTTTATCCAGACGCTCTCCTAAATGTTAGTACATACTTCCTCTGTTCTAGCCTACCAAAAACGTCAGGGTGGTGATAGTATTTTTCTTAGTTCCACGCTACGTGTAAGCAGACTGCTCGACAACAGCCAGATCTTGCGGCCCATAGCCATCAGATTGAGTTTTTTTTTTGCGGGCAAATTAGAGAGCTTTATTCAACAAATGAGTTCCCCGCGCAATCAACCAGAAGGCTAGTTACCAAAAAACTAGGGGTCTCCTCGAGCCAACATTCGGTCACATTCAATGTGCATGCACGTTTTGCACATAGATAGGCCGGTAAGTTTGCTGACCCTAATACATGTTGTATCTGAAAAACAGAAAAATCACAACTAAGCTCTCCTATTTCATCTAGGATAGGAGCCACAACCGAACGTGAGTTGTGGCGTGTATGCCAGAGTTGCACTAACTCCTGACAGTCGGTCTCCATTATCACATGCGATAGGCCTCGAAGTTTTGCAAAAAGCGTTCCTTCTCGCATTGATAGGGCTTCCATGATAAGAGGATCGGAGATGTTGCCGAACGGTTTGCACCAAGCCCCCAAGAGCGAAGATACGGACCGGGCTATACCACCCGCCCCTCCTCGACCTTCCGCCACATTGAGTGCTCCATCACATGAAATCTTGATCGTACCTGGTTCCGGCGGCTTCCAACCATGCCCCGGCAGCAGGGAGGCTTCATTGCGGGGTAGCTCCAGCAGCGCTAGGGCCTCCCGCGTAGATCTCATCGCAGCTGCTGGGTCTCTGCCTTCTTCGTCATGTTTGATCCGGTTGCGAGAATGCCAGATCGTCCACATGATGGTGATGATTTTTGGGCGATCCGCATCCCTGACCCGATCACCACATAGAATGTCTCTAGCCCACGACCTTGGATGTAGTCGAGGGAGTCTGAGATCAAACCAAGCACAAGCTTTGCTCCAGAAACGTCGTGCATGGGAGCATTGTATTAACGCATGCATGAGATCCTCCTGTCTTGTCATGCACATTTTACAAGTGTCAAGAACTGAAATGTGGCGGTGCTTGAGGGTACATTCGTCAGCTAGAATCCCCCTCAACACCCTCCACCAAAACACCTGAACCTTTGGGATCACTTTGAGTTTCCATAAGGTTGTCCACATCTGTTTATCATCCGTTGAGGCACCTGTAGCAGTCCCTTCTTCTAGAGCTAGACGCTCGTTATGAGTCATTAGAGCACGGTACGCTGACTTAACAGTGTAGTTGCCTGATCATTCGAAGGCCCAAGCAAAGAAATCTTGTCCTCCTCCCCTCCTGATGGGTATATTAAGAATAGCATCTGCATCTGGAGCGATAAAAGTTGTCCTTATAAGTTCCTGTTTCCAAGACCAGTTCTCAGTGTCAATAAGACCCGAGACTCTCTGAATAATAGTGCTCGGAGGTCTGAATAAAGGTTTCATGGAGATGGTTCCCGAAATCCATTTGTCCATCCAGACATCAATAGAGCTCCCATCTCCCACTCTCATAACAAGTCCCGCCTGTAAAGCTTTCCTGCCAGCAATGATAGCTTGCCAAGTAGCAGATGCTGATTTGGGAATGTTGGCATGCAAAAAATCTGTATCAGGAAAATAGCGGCCTTTCATTACCCTTGCGCACAGAGAGTCAGGGTTCGTCATGAACCGCTATCCATGCTTCCTTAGTAGCGCAATGTTAAACTGTTGTGGGTCGCGAAACCCCATACCTCCTTGGCACTTTGGTGTAGCCAAATTCTTCCATGACACCCAATGTAAAGCATTTTTGTCGATAGAGCTGCTCCAAAAAAACTTAGCCATTGGTGACGTCAAACTCTTGCACACCTTTTTTGTTAGTAGAAAAGTGCTCATAGAGTACGTTGGAATGGCCTGTACAACTGATTTCAGCAAAGTTTCCCTACCTGCACACGCAAGCAGTTTTTCAGACCATCCCTGCATCTTCCCGCGAGTTGTTTCCCCGATGTGATCGAAAGTTCCACTTGTGATGCGCCTGATCGCAGTGGGTAGCCCCAGGTACCGCTCACTAAAAGCCTCAACATCAATATTGAGGACCGCTTTGAGCTGCTGTTTAAGCTGGGTCGGTTTGTTGGAGCTGAAGTAAACTGCGCTCTTTGCACGATTGACACACTGACCCGAAGCATCACCATAAACCCTCAGGATTTCATTCAGTCTTGCTGCACTTTGGGTGTTTCCACTAATGAAGATCAGACTGTCATCTGCGAAAAGTAAATGAGTTACCCAAGGCGATCTGTAACTTACTCTTATTCCTCTGTCAATATATCCATGATTATAAAACTTCAACAGAGAGGAGAAGCCCTCCGCGCATAGCAAAAAGAGGAAGGGTGAGGCTGGGTCACCCTGTCTCAGCCCACACGAGGGTGAAAAAAATGGGAGTAGCACACCATTAACCCGGACTGAGAAGCGCACCGAGGATACGCACTTCATAACGAGCCTGACAAAATCAACATTGAAGCCCAACTTAGTGAGAATTGCCTCCAGAAAATGCCACTCGACACGGTCGTATGCTTTCATCATATCAAGTTTGATAGCACAAGCATAGTTTTTTCCTTTCTTCCGCCTTCGCATAGCATGCACACTTTCGTATGCCACCAACACATTATCCGTTATGAGCCGCCCAGGGACAAAAGTGCTCTGCTCTTCACTGATAATTTCCCCCATGAATACTCTCAATCGGTTTGTCACACACTTTGAAGCAATTTTATACAAAACCGAACAGAGAGAGATGGGCATGTATTGTGTTATAGACTGAGGATGCCGTACCTTGGGGATCAACGTAATCGACGTGTCGTTCAGACCCACAGGTAGTTCTCCCCCGTTTAAGAAATCCAAAACTGCCTTGGTTACAACCTCACCAAGCAAGCTCCAGTGACGCTGATAAAACCCCGCAGTAAACCCATCTACCCCAGGTGCTTTGGAGGGAGCCATTTGGAACAAAGTTGTCCTGACCTCCTCCGCAGTATAGGGTTTTGTGAGCTCCACATTCATGTCCTCCGTCACCTTGGCAGGAACATGATCGAGCAGTTCTGTAGAATCCCTCCAACCCTGGGACTCATACAGGTTATGATAGAACGCCTGAACCTCGGCCTTGTCTTCCTCTTCGTTTGCACAGACCGAGCCATCCGATCTACATAAACCCTGTATTCTGTTGATTCGCTTCCTTTTTGCAGCCTGAGCTTGGAAATACGATGTATTACGGTCTCCTTCTCTCAGGCAGGGAACACGTGATCGCTGTCGGAACCAGATCTCTTCCTGATGAAGAGCTTCTCGAAGCTGCCGAACCACTGTTTTCTCCTCATCTGTAGGCCCCCGGCCAACCGAACGACAACGTAGGTTGTCAAGCCTCTTCTGTAGTTGTCTGACACGGCGTGTTAAACAGCCAAATTCGCGAGTCCCCCAAGGTTCAAGCGTCTCCTTTAGGTGACTTAGTGAATCCACAATCCCTTGAAGGCCCGGTCCCCTATTTACCTCCTGCCACGCATTGGTGACAACTCGATCATAGTCCACATGCGATGAACAAACATTTTCATATCGGAACGGTCTCTTTGCACGTGACATGTTATTGATCTTTTCCCTTATCTCCTCTACAACAAAGCAATGATCAGATTCGACAGAAGAAACATGCCTGATTCTGATGTGTTGAAAGTGTTGCCGGAATTCCTCGTTGGCGAAGACCCTGTCGAGCCTTGCCTTAACATTCGCATCACCCGCTTGACGATTGTCCCAGGTGTATGGAGTGCCTGACCACCCCAAGTCTTGGAGGGCCACCTCATCAGTTACTTCTCTGAATGCTCTCATCTGTCTCTCTGGCCTAGCAGCCCGACTAAAGTGCTCATTAGAGAAGAGAGTTTCATTAAAATCACCCAAACATATCCATGCCGCATGCGGTATGTTATAAAGAGTGCGTAGGAAACGCCAATTATGGTGTCTATCTTCCGCTCGGGACGCCCCATAGAAACCAGTAAACCTCCATTGAAAGGAGTTTTGCTCTTTAAATTTAACAGAAACATCAATGTGACTAGCACTATAATTGTTGAGGTCCACAATAACATCAGCGACCAAAACAAACCAATACCACCACTTAGACCAGTACTATCAACCGCAAAGCACCCGCCGAAGCCTAGATGTCTTTGCAAGTCCTCAACCCTCTTCCCTTTGATTTTTGTTTCCATGACGAAGAGGAGTGTGGGTCCTTCTAGCTTCACAACATTGCGAAGCTCTCGAACCGCCTCGGGGTTCCCAAGCCCCCGGCAGTTCCATGAGAGGCAACTCATTGGGATGGGCAGGACCGATGACCGGTCTCTGCCGAATTTTCAGGCGTTGGCCTCTTCTTTTTTGGTTCACGAACCAGATCCTCATCATCCTCTCCCCCTGCAGTGCTCGTGCTCGGCTCAAGTTCTCCGGGGATATGCGCCGCCGTCAGAAGCAATTGCCTGGGTTTGTAGACTGATGTCGGTCCCTCTTTCCTCTTATACCGCACGTTTTCTTTGTTCTTCAGGGGCGAAATCACCTCTTCCCCCCATCTTGACTGGTTTTTGTTCTGGAGTTTCTTGTCTCTTGCTTGCTACTCTGATCAGACTTCTGTCCCCTCGAGGAATTGTCGCTGCTTTCTGGATATCTGGTCTCGTCAGGAGCTCGCAATGATGGTCCAAACGGCAGCTCTCCCTTGTCATCTCGTGAACCAGGATTAGAGCAGTACAGATCCGAATGGCCCAGCCTACCACAAGAGAAGCAGAAGTATGGGATCTGCTCATATTGCATATCATAGTGATCCACCTTCTTCCTCCTTGCCGAATCTATTAGCACCCATCTCCGGAGCGGTTTATTGACATCCACAGAAACCCTTGCTCGGAGATAACCTCCATTGTGATCGAACTTTGCTATCTGCACCTCCTTGTCAATCGTCCGAGCTATTGGGAGGCACCATGCATCATCTCGCAGGTTGTAGGGTAGATTCAAAACCCTAACCCATACTTGTAGCCGATCAAACTTAACCTTGTCAGGGCACATGCACTCGTCGAACTCAGCCAGGATGACCGCGTTCTTGTTGATATGCCATGGCGATCCCGCCCATACTCTATCTCGATCACGCTGGGCTTCAAATTCAGCGACAAAGGTGTTCGTCCCAGTTGATCGGAATTGCAGTCCTCTAGGGTTTCCCCACGCCGGTCGCAAAGCATTGCCAATGGTGTGAATATGATACAGGTTTTGGTATAGAACCTTCCCTGCTAGCAGCCACTTCACCGGAGCACCGTCTTGTCGATCATCTATCACGAGGGGAGTCGCCTCCTCTTCGGATATATCCAGCTTCCCCAGGGCTTCCTCTAGTTTCTCCCTCGCCGAGCGAGGGTTGGTCGGCCCAGAGTCACCTCGCACCGTCTCCGCCGTTGGTGGTGTAGCCATACCCCCGGCCGAGTCCTCGGGGCGGCCCGCCGATGAGATCCGCGGCCGCCGATCGGTTTCCACTCCAAACCCTAGCGCCGCCAAAGAGCCCTAGGTTTCGGGGAAAAAAACTCCTGATGACTCACGTAGTTGAGACTATCAGATTGAGTTTTTCTACTAGCATAGATTCCTCCTTGCCTTCTCCCCAGTATATGCGTAGCTATGAGTTGCACCATTGCAAAAACAGGTTGTCCTTGCCTAGCACCGACATCCCCATCCTTGCAGCAGTGTTTTATGTGGTGGCTCGCCGCCGTAGCAACATGCTCGACACCTCACATCGTCATTGTCACTAAATCCATCCCTCCCACGCGTTGCTGGTGCCTCGTCGCCGTAACATCTATCGCCACCATCGCGGAATCCCGCCTCCCACTGGTGCAGGGTCAACTAACCAAAGAAATCACATGTAAGGAGTTAGAGTTAAAGATAACCAACAACACGGAGACGAAGATGTATCCCGATGCTCTCTTCCTTGGAGGTAAGCTAATCACAGTTGGAGCCTTGGAGAGATGAGTGTTAGCACAAAGTCATACCAACACCACAAAAGAGTTAACCTATTCTTTTTGAGATATCACAAAGAATTTGATTCTCAACCACTAGTGGTAGACCTTAGGCGGCCTCCAAACCTTTAAAAACTTCTTGGGTAAATCACAAGAAGTTGATTCCTCACCAGAGAACTCCTAACACCCAAGACTAACAAGACAAGTGCCAAGGATCCAAATCAAGCTGAACTAAAAGAGTAATTGGTCAATGTGCGAGGAATGAGTGGATCTTGCTTTTGGGATGATTCCCTCTTGAATTTCTCCAAGAATCAATGGTTAGGGTTTGGAAGAGGTGGAGTAGAAGTGTGGTGGCCGTGGATGTATATTGCTCTAGAGGTGACCCTAATTCTAACTAAAGAGGAGTGTATATAGCGATAAGTGAAATCTGCCCGCTATGGTCCAAAAATGACACACTAGAAAGTCCGGTCGATCTAGACCAGACAGTCAGGTAACAGACTATACAAACTAGGGTTTGTGAAGAGTACATAAAATTTGATCTACTGGACAGTCTGGTCTATCCATAGAGCATTCTAGTCCGCTGAACAGTTGACCGGACGGTCTGGTCCAGAGGGGTAGAGTGTCTAGCGGCAACAAAAGGTTCTGGGGTGACTAGATTGGGCACCAGACAGTCTGGCCCTTTGGATCAGATAGTCTAGCCTCGACCACCAGACAGTCTGGTCCAGAAGGACCGGATAGTCTGCTCACAACCGAGAGATTCAGCCGGATGTAGATGACCTACTGAATAATCTAGTCCCGGGATCAAACAGTCTTGCGGTACTAAAAACTTCTAGACATGGTAGATCATGTGAACTATTGGCTTTTTTGTGGCTAGTCCCTTTTGGTGATCATGTGTGTAATATTTGAAATGCGGAATGAGCTCAATTCTTCACCTTCGTATGTCCCTTTCTTAATAGTGTGGGATCCGTATCAACTCAATATCATAAATAAAGGGCTAATCTAAGCCTTCGAGGATCCACGACGACGTCTTTAATTTTGGACAGGTGAGGAGTGGGGGGTCGACGATCCTCCATCAATCACCATACATGGCACTAATACCTGAGATATACTTGCAAACTACATTGATCCATATAATGTGTGTGTATCATCAACACCCAATATCATATGAAGTGTATCGTGCACTTTTAGGAAGAGAGATAGAATATAGGGATAAGGATGCGGGAGGAAGGGGATGCGGTGTGTGGGCCCACGGGATATGTGTCGCTCGAATGAGGCAGCTAACGCAGCGTGAGCAATCAGACGGTGTTTAAAAGCCTTTTCCCTTAATTCTTATCAAACCTTACCACATCAATAAGTTATCACATCGACCATGTTATTAGCTGGTCATCTCATCATAATCATTCCTTGCGATTATTCATATCATCTTTCTTAGACAAACCCACATCATCAACCTATTATTCCATTCTTGTGATATGGACGATTTTTGGAGCTGGCACTTCACATCGATTGTTAGATTTAGATTTAAGAGTTGAGGAAGAAGGGCATGCTTACCTATTATTTAGGCGACTCATCTATTTCTAAATAGTGAGCTAATCTTTTGTACAAGAGTTTTTGTATACGGACTTAAGATAATGAAACAGAGGAAGTAATAGTCAGAGTACTAGAGATAAGTTCTCCATTAAGTACTTGAATTTAACTTATTACGGAGCTTCCTCGAACTGTTAAATGCTAATTTAACACAATGTGTTAACAGTGACTATAACAATATATCATAAATATATGTCTCTAAGCATTCTGTATTGGATCATTACACCAGTTTAGACCTCCTTAATCAAACTCCATGACAACCCACCTTTATGTACAAAAGAAAGCATATTATCTACGATAAGTTGCATAAATATTTCTGAAACATCTTCAAGCCTTTGGATCGATACTCAACGTCATGTGCAACTCTAGTGATTGACATTTACAAATTTTCATGCAACTGAGAATTAATAAAACCGTAGAAAACGGTGTGTCCTAGTCATACTTGTAAAGCTTCAGGTTTCGACTTATCTAGGATAGGGATCAGTATTAGTGACCTCATTCACTGAGAAATTATCCTCCACAATCACATCAGATTTGTCGTATATATAATTGCCATGTCTGGCATGTTCGAAAACTGAACTGGAGTCTCTCGCAAAGAAAAATGCTGGTTGTCGTGGTGGCTGTAGTTTTACTCTGTCTCGGGTTAGCATGAGTACAACTGAGAATATGTTCGGTCTGTCATCTGGATCCTCTTGGATGCAAAGAAGACCGATGTGGATGCAGCGCAATACTTCACTTTTGGAGTATACATTGAGCGATTTGTCAACTATTTGCAATGTCATATCCTTAGTCCAGCAGTTATATACCTGGCATATGAGTATATGCTGTACAATCAGGTTATCAATTTTTAAGTATCCTTGCACTATAAAGTAGCTGAAAGTACTGCTTACATCGCTTAGGAGATTCACTGTGTTATTGTAATCATCCGAACTGTTATTCTTTCTCCTAGTTACAATCTTGAGGATTAAAACACCGAAGCTGAAAATATCAATCTTGGGAGACACGTTTCCAAATATTGCATACTCTGGTGCCATATAACCGCTGTGAAAGATTAGGCATTAAACCTAGAAAAACAATAGTGTATAATATTCAACTATGAGTCAATCTGTTTCCACTTACTATGTTCCAGCAACATTAGCTGTCTTGGTCTGAGTATGGCCTCCTCCTAACAGCCTTGCCAACCCGAAGTCTGCGATTTTTGGATTCATGTTCTCATCCAGCAAAATGTTGTTAGACTTCAAATCCCGGTGAATGATTCTTATGCTCGAGTCTTCATGAAGATACAATATTCCCTTGGCGATTCCAACAATGATATTATACCGCAGGTTCCAATTTAATTTCCTTCCCTTCCTTTCATCTGTTTCAATAAAGTCAGGAACTTAATCATGTGGCGCTCTATAAGAACAACGGGAATCATATTAAAATAGGAGACAAAATCTACAGTGAATGATGATGATGCACTTAAAATACAACTCTAATATTTCTTGGTCTTATCACAAGTAGTTTCTTCACATTTATTGTTTCAGTAAAGTTTGTTATGACATTCATAGATTCAAAATCAACAAATTCATTCATTATGCTATGCACATCACAAATTATTCCAACTGTCCTGAAAATTTTCAGACACGGACAATTTCAATCTGCAATGACAAGTTAGTTATGACAAAAACGTTCATGCTCGATCGGTAATTCCGGATGAAATTACCAAACAGGAAGTTGTGGAGGCACCCGTTTTTTACGAACTCGTAGACAAGCATCACTTCATTCTGATGTGAGCAATACCCCAGTAACCTGACAAGTTTTATGTGCTGGAGCTGAGCCAAAACTTGCACTTCATTGTGCAGCTGATTCAGTCCCTCTCTACTAGTCTGTGAAAGCCTTTTCACTGCCACTTCTTGCTCATCTGGAAGTGTTCCCTGTAACGAACCCGCCTTCCTTAGAAAATAATAAGAGCATCATGGTTCATATTGCACCTAGACTTGTTTGTTTACCTTGTACACAGTACCAAAACCGCCCTCTCCGAGCTTATTCTCCTCGGAGAAGTTCTCTGTTGCCTCTTGCAGTGTAGGTAAATCAAAGATCATACATTTTCCTCTCGCAGCGTTATGAAATGCCAGTCCTGCAAGAATAAAGAGCATCAATAAACTGTAAACTCATGGACTTTGAAATCTACAAAATGCTTCTTACCTGGCTGCTTCTTCAAAGGTTTTCTTTTCTTGAAGCAAATAAAAGCAGAAGCAGAAAGTATTAATACAAAGACAATGGTACTGGCCACCGATGCAGAGATCTTTGCTGCTGATCTTTCCTTCTGCCCTGAATAAAGAAAGAAATTTATCTTGTGATTCCGTCCTAAGACTTTTTTATTTTAGAAAAACTTATTTTCTTTTACCATATTTGACCCAATTACTGGGTGTTTATTGGTCAGTCGTCAGTACTCGTAAAGAACGGTCAAGTGTGCACTGTTCAACCTTCAGTATCTTATCCAGTTTTGTTAATTCTGGTAAGTCGACAAGAATCTACTACTCCCTCTGTCCCATAATATAAGAACGTTTTTGACACTACATTAGTGTTAAAAACGTTCTTATATTGTGGGACGGAGGGAGTAATAGATACGGGAGTATGGGAGAAGTCTATGAAACAAGGAGTCCAAGATATTGAACTGGAGTAGCATGTGGACTGTGTAGTGAGGAAATTTGACAAACACCATGTGGGCAACAGCCACCCCACCGGCCCATTGATATTTCTGAAAATTTCGTCAAAAAAAAATTCTAATCAATAAGTGTGCCATGTTATTACCTCTTTTATTCGACGGCGGTGAAATGTCCACCGGTGACGGCGGCGAAATGTCCACTGGTGACGGCGGCATTCCAGCAAATGCCGGCACCGGAAGCCGCAGAAGAGGGCTGCCTGAGAAGAAAGGATACAACTCGTACCGGTAGTTGCATCGGATCCAAAAAGCCCTTCCGCTCTGCCCCCCGCTGAGATACCTGGGCATCATCTGAATTATATCCCCGAGGCAACTCCGGCAGGCGGCCGGCGCCAAGTCCGGCGTGCACTGCACCAGCGCGTAGATCGCGGGGATTCCGCCTCTGTCGAACATCTCCTCGCCCGTGGCAAACCGCTTGGACGAGTTCGAGGACGCGTAGTCGGCGGTGGCGTTCAGGAGCACGCCGACGGCGTTGTCGAACACCACCGCCGGCGCGGACACGTTCCGCGCGTCCGTCTGGAAGATGAACTGGTTGCCTCGCCCGTCGGTGTCGGGCAGGAAGTTCTGGTTGGAGAAGTGGAGGAGGCAGAGGTCGTAGAAGACGGACGCGTCCTTGCTGAAGGCGCAGAGCTGCTGCGCGTCCTGGAAGGCGGTGGTGACGCAGGCCGCGCAGGCGGAGGCGTTGGTGTCGCCGCGGCAGAGCGCGAGGGCGTAGACGATGTCCGGCACGGAGCCCACACTGCCGGTGGCGAAGAGCGTTGGGGACGCGGATGCGTTCTTGGGGAGGCTGACGGAGAGCTGCCCGAGGTTGGACTGGTAAGTGCTGTTCGCCGAGTAGCTCCCGCTGTCACCGCACACCTGTGGTTGCGCGGCAGCCAGCCACACGAAGAAGATGGGCGCGAGGAGCACGGCAGTGAGATTGGCGAGGGCGCGGTGGCCCGTTGCCATGGGCGGCGGTGCCGGTGCAGTGGTGTGGCCGGTGAAGAGAAGTTCGTGACGACTTCCATCGTGCCGTGCAAGCTCTTAGGACATGGATGGTTTGACTCGCAACGTGGCGTTGTTTGACATTACAGAGCAAGATGAGAATGACGCATGGGACCCAACGCCTACAAAGTCAAGCTCCTGTGGTTCGGAGTGTCAAGCTCATGGACTTTTCTGCAGTAAAGTAACCTGTATTCCATACACTGCAATCCTAGCAGAAATTTTTTTGATGGCCGGAAGAATTGGATCGACATTCTCAAAACATTGTCCGGGAAGCTAATCAAGTGGTGCACAAATTAGTTCCGTATACTTTTGATTCAAATTATGTTATCTTGGGAAGGTTGTCCCCCAATTTATTTTTATGAGTTTTTGAACCATGTAATAAAGTTTAAAAATCAAAAAAAGAAAGGTGTCAAAAGTAGAAATATCATATCTTCTTAAGGAGCCAAACTCTAGCTAGAGACTAAGAGGATTAGGTTTTGGCTGGATGCGAGGTGCCAACTTATCAAGCACGAAAGTCGTAATATCCCAGTTATGGGTATTGTATCCAAAATAGTCTATTTTTTCGACAAAACTTTTCATCTATTTATCTTTCGTCATGGCAGTATAATGAATATAAAAATAATAAAAATTACATCCATATCCATAGACCACCTAACGATGACTACAAGCACTGAAACAAGCCGAAAACGCGCCACCGTCATCGCCCCTCCCTGCCAGAGTCGGGCAAAACTTGTTGTAGTAGACAGTCGAAAAGCCGCCGTGCTAAGGCCTTATAGGACCAGCGCAACAGAACAACAACCACCGCCGTTGAAGAGTACCGTAGCTCAGAAGGATCCAATATGAAGATGCCCAAACGTAGGCTAACTACGGAGCAAATTCACCAAGGATAAATTCGTCGGAGTCACACCTCCACACACCCACCGATGGTACTAGACACACCATCAGTACCAGGGCTAGGCGGAGAGAACCTTATTCCACCTTCAGGGAGCCGTCCCCATTTGGTCTTCCTGAGCAAGATACAAACCCTAACAAGACTTGAAGAAACATCTGAAAACGGAGCCCTCGCGCCGGTAAGGGTTGGGATCCATTGCACCGCCATGGCCGTAAGATCACCAGAGACTAGGTGGACCAACGGCGGTGCCGACGCGGGGGTGGGGGGGGGTGGTGCAGGGGAACCCTAGTCTTTTCTTGGGGAGAAGGCAGCAGCGTGGACACCTTGAGAGGACCTTACAAGTTAAATAACAAAATCTAATTGATTTACGGCTAATCAGTATTAATTAAAAAGGAGAATTATGATATTGATATAGTGTGACCTAACCCCTGTTACTCCAATTGAAATTCTTTCCAGAGTTCTTAAAGATATTCTCTATTTGTTTCCGTTTCCCTACAATTAAGTACAGTCTGACACCATTCCTCGTATTTTCAGCAAGTTCATACCGCGAGCGCTGACAGTTCAAAAAAAAAAGAAGCAAGTTCATACCAGTCGTTACTCAAGGATGGAGCTCCAACCTCCACGCCTCATTGCAACCTAAACGTTGGTCCTACCCTGGCAAAGCAAGCAAGAAGAAGCACTGTGGAAACAGGGAAAGAAAGATCATGGGAAGAAGTAATAAAGTGTGTTACACCTCCGCCCACCCGTCCCTCGCGTCGCCTCTTTGGTGACATGAGCGAAATCCAGTAACCGCACCGCCGGCCACCCTCCTCCACCTCCTCTCTCTATCGCCATCGCTGGAGATGCCACTGGGCTAAGGTCGCGTGGCGGACGGCGGCAGGGGGGAGGGGATTCTCGCCTGGCAGCTCTCGGTGGGAGAGGCCCAACCCCCTTCGTCGCTCTGCATGGTGGCACGTGACCGGGGGACTTCAGTCAGCGCTCCTCTCCGGCGTGATCGGTGCAAGGCTTACAACTTTCTCCTGTGTTGCGCATAGCAAAATCGGAGCTGCCGGTCCTCGACGTCTGCGGTCGATTATTTGGCTTCTTTGGCTGGCAAGGTCCTTGTGTGTCGCTCATTTGAAGGGGTCTTGAAGGGTCATCAACGGTGAATTCGGAGTCGCCTGCTCGGGGAGAGGTGATGATGATGACATGGCCGGTAACCTCGATGCTGGCCTTTTCTTGGTGGTGTGTGTGGTCTTGTTGGTGCCAGGTTGATCGGGGTGCCAATTCTTATGGATGTGTTGTAACAATTTTCACACAGGTTTCATTAATTAACCGGGCAACTCTATTCTACCTTTTTTAATGAATCGAATCCTAAGGAACCGTGTTTCAATTTTTTAAGAAGGGTAAAAAACAAAGTGCGTCGGAAGGCTTTCCCGTCAAAAAGGAACATTTACATTTTCACCCCTAACTTGAACCCAGTATTTACAATTACCCAAGTTTCAGACCTACTCATTTTTGCCCCTATTTCATTGCGTGGTGTTATAGAAATATTCGTTAGCGACATTTCAGTCTTGTCTTCCTTGCTTGCTAAGCTTTGCGACGTTTCTGTGTAGCTACCAATGCTTTACGTTATTTTGTAGAATCCGTTAAATATTTATTATCCCTAACATGAACATCAAAAAACAACAACGACCATTCATGAAGATGCTCGAATAATACAAAAGAACGAAAATCACTTGAAACTATAGAGGAATGTCATGAAGCTTAGAGCATCTACAGCCGGACGCCCTATATCCGTCTCATACGCCCGGACAGTCCGTTCAATCATCGACCGGTCACGAAATATGGACCCAACCGGAGCTCTCAAACGGGCCTCCAACGCTTGGGCTGGCCGGCATCCCTCACATCCATTCCAAATGTAGGGCGGATATGAGGCAGCCCGGGCACGTCAGCCTGACCCACCGCTGGCCCACCCCGACCCCACAAAAATCTCCGTCTGGCAGAAACCCTAGCTCATTCCGCTCCCCTCCCCTCCTCGACGCTCTCATTTCCCCAATCTGTCAAATCCCTAGCGTCGGCGAGCATGTACAACACCGGTAGCCGCTCCGACGGCAGCTTCGATGATAAGGAGGAGTTGGCGCTCCGTATCGCGCTCGAGCGCTCGCGGGTCGATATGGGCAGCAGCTCTGGGTCTGGTGCGACGCCTCCTGTCGCCCGTCGCGGCACCGCCGATGTCGGCACCGGCCCTTCCCGCCCCACGCACGGATCTACGAGGCCTGCCCGATCAGCTCCTCCCGGCCGACGACCTCCTCCACCTTCGGTCGCTGCTCCACGCGGGCAGTGCTGGGTTCTAGTGCCCGCCCAGCTGACGTCGCGGATGTGGACTCTAGAGTCGGAGGCACGAGTTGCCCACCGCGAGAGGCAAAGGGCAAGGGAGATGGCGGGTGATGGTGTCCTAGACTAGGGGGTACTCATCACGTCGTCTCCTGACCAGGTGGATCGGGCCGAGGACCCCCATGGTGGTTTGCTCATGGGCCACTTCACGCAGCCCATGCCATACACAAGGAGGTTTCCACAAGACTTGGCGCACAAGACAAGGAGTCCTCTAAATCCTAGACCTCTAGTGCATTATATGAATCGAGGCCAGGCTAGTGAATAGATGATCTCATATTCATTAGAACAATTTCATGGTAGATACATGTACCATGTACTACACCCATATCAATACAATCAAAAGCAGGACGTAGGGTATTATCTCTTCGAGAGAGCTCGAACCTGGGTAAAATCCCGCGTCCGTGTTACCATAGCTCCAAGACGCCTAGCATAGGACCCCTACTACGAGATATGCCGGATATAAAACCGCCATTGGTGCTTTCATTGAGAGCCTGCTGGCAGTCGCTGCGGGGCGATGGGAATTTAGATCGTCTCTGGCGCGATCTACGCGTCGGAACCAAGCTTTCTTGTCGATGTCGGCATCTTCGTTGCTGGCTCGACTGGTCACCTCGGCTAGACCGTGGACTGTGCTCCTCGTCGGATCATCAAGATTGTACGGATACTTACATCATAATCAACTCCGATCTCTATCAAGATAATGGAGGAATCATCCATGGAGCTCGGGGGCTCAACGTCAACATTGCCCTCGGGTGACCGTGCTGTTTTTCTAGACAACGAAGTAGTATCCACCATCACTACCTCCCCGAGTGTCACTTTGACGAATGCTTTGGTGGAATTGTGCGGAATTGAGTCTACAACAACCCTGTAAAATTTCATCGCATTTCGATCGGGGAATCTCCATCAATCTCCGATATACTAGAGGCCTGTCAAATCTAGACGGGAATCTGGACGAGTTTGGGGCGAGGAGTCCAGCATCCAGCTCGGGCATCCTTCGGAAGATCCAACCGTTGGTCGGCTGCAGAATTCCAATATTCACCACCCTCAAAATTTCAGCTTGATCCGACTGTTCAAACTCCGGGAAACCTCCGATGAGTGCATCAATTTTCGGATTTGCTTGCCTGAAAACGAATCCGACCCAAAGTCATCTTTTTTCATGAACGGGATATTGGACATCCTTTTTGAAGGAATTTTTTTCTAGGGTATTGTGTGTTGTTCTCAAACACGTGCCCACAAATTTTGAGTCTTTTTCAAGGCGATCTTCACCATCACGCCAATGTCAAACCGGCCCGACCACGTTGCTCCACGACTACCGATATGCACCATTGCTCCATCGAGTCGACAACAACCACCTGGATCATCACCTCGGCGACCGAGCAAGAGTTCGGCATCGTGAAGGACAAATAATCATTGAGACAAGATCATCGCCCTATGGGTTGCACAGATCGGGCGCGCCAGCATCGTCGCGCAGTCACTTCTCAAGATGGCATTGACCGCATCACAAGTTCTGACCTGCTTCGTCATTGCCGCACCATTGCTTCTTCAAGCAAATTTCCACTGTGCCGACCCGCTTCGACACAGCTGGCATGGGGCTGCAATATCACCTTACAGACATGCTCCGTCACCTCGGCTAGACCGAGGGCTTCACCATCTCTTCATCAACCTACTTTGGGGACTTCGACGTCACCAGCTGGCCAATTTCGTCACCTCGGTTGTACCAGGGACTTCGCCTCACCACGTCAACCGCGCTACATCGCCACTTCATCAAGCCGAGCTCTTTGCTCGGGCACCTCGGGACTGACTTGGGGGCTGGGACCTTGACCCACCGCAAGCTCGGCCTGCATCATCTACCAGCTTTGTTAGGTGAGCTGGATCATCGGCTTCGCCTCGCCGCATCCACCATGCCGCGTCACCACTTCGTCAAGCCGAGCTCCTTGCTCGGTCACCTCGGACTTGGGGGTTGAGACCTCGGTCAGACTGAGGACTACGTCTTCGTCCCGCCACAAGCCCGGACCTCGTCATCTACACCAAACACATTAACCAGCTAAGTCGCTTTCACGCTCAACTTTTTCAATTTCCAATTTTTGTTCGCTTCGAACAAAGCACTATATTTGTGTTTTAAAAAGAGCTATTTATCAAAAATGATGTGTGTTAAAAACAACTTTCTTTGCCTAGGTTAACTGGGGGCTCTTAAATTTATATGAGCCATTTTAAAATAAATATTTTTCTTCTCAGTCGTTGCAAAGTCTTTTTCTAACACTCTCTTTCAACTCGAGTGTATGGTCAATAGCCGCATAGCCTGGTTTCTCTCTAAAGCCGCTCGAGTTTAGTTCGCTAAATTGGCCTTTGAGAAGCACTCCGCCTTTGGGATATGGGGTTTGAAGCCGAAGGTTGACCTACTTGAAGTTTAGAGATCAGATGTGTCATGTTAAAGCACGACGGAAGGAAAAGTTTATTTTAAGACCCAATTTTGGATTGGGACCAAAAAACTTGATTTAGTTCGGACGTCCAACTTTTACGTAAGTTTTTTGAATTTTCAAGCTTATGACACTTTTAAGGTATTTGTATGTGATAACCCACAAGTATAGGGGATCACAACAGTTTTCGAGGGTAGAGTATTCAACCCAAATTTATTTATTCGACACAAGGGGAGCGAAAGAATATTTGCAAGTATTAGTAGCTGAGTTGTCAATTCAACCACACCTGGAGATTAATTATCTGCAACAAAGTGATCAGTAGCAAAGTAGTATGATAGTTTTGATAGTAGTAGCAACATCAATAGTAATAGTAACAGTGATAGCAATGATTTTGTAGCAAGTGCAATAGTAACAATAGCAGTAGTAACTTAGCAAGAACAATATGAGAGAAATTCGTAGGCATTGGATCGGTGAATTCGTTGGATGATATTCATCATATAACAATCATAACCTAGGGCGATACGGCACTAGCTCCAGTTCATAAATATAATGTAGGCATGTATTTCGCAAATAGTCATACATGCTTATGGAAAGAACTTGCATGACATCTTTTGTCCTATCCTCCCGTGGCAGCGGGGTCCTATTGAAAACTAAGGGATATTAAAGCCTCCTTTTAGTAGAGACCCGGAACAAAGCATTAGCAAATGATGAGTACATGAACTTCTCAAACTACGGTCATCACTGGGAAGTGTCCCGACTTCTGTCACTCCGGGTTTGCCGGATCATAACACGTAGTAGGTGACTATAACTTGCAAGGTCGGATTTAGAACATAGATATATTGGTGATAACATAAACGGTTCAGATCTGAAATCATGGCACGCGGGCCCAAAGTGACAAGCATTAAGCATGGAAAAGTCATAGCAACATTAATCTCAGAACATAATGGATACTAGGGATCAAGCCCTAACTAAACTAACTTGATTACATGATGAATCTCATCCAACTCCTCACCGACCAGCGAGCCTACAAAGGAATTACTCACTCCCGGTGTGGAGCATCGTGGAATTGGCGATGGGGAACGGTTGGTGATGACGAAGATCGAAGACCCCCCTCTCTGGAGCCCCAAACGGACTCCAGATGTGGCCTCCCGATGAAGAACAGGAGGTGGTGATGGCTCCGTCTCATGAAACGTGATAATTCTTTCTCCTTGATTTTTCTCTCCAAATATGTGATTTTATAGTATTAGGGTTGGAGTCTGCGGGGCCACCAGGTGGGGACAACCCACCTGGGCGCGCCTGGAGGGGGGGCACTCCCTGGTGGGTTTTGCCCACCCAGGTGCCCCCCTCTGGTGGTTCCTTGCTCCAGAAATTCTCTTTTATTGTATAAAAATTCCTCGCAAAGTTTCGTTCCAATCCGAGAACTTTTATTTCTGCACAAAAAACAACACCATGGTAGTTCTGTTGAAAACAACGTCAGTCCGGGTTAGTTTCATTCAAATCATGCAAATTAGAGTCCAAAACAAGAGGAAAAGCGTTAGGAAAAGTAGATACGATGGAGACGTATCAACTCCCCCAAGCTTAAACCTTTGCTTGTCCTCAAGCAATTCAGTTGATAAACTAAAAGTGAAAAAGAAAAACTTTTACAAACTCTTTTGCTCTTGTTGACATAAATAAGCTTAAGTAGCACCCAGGTTTTCAGCAAAGATTATAACTAACCATGTGATGACCCATAAGTGTATGGGGTCAATTGTATCCCTTTTCGATAAGTAAGTGTGTCGAACCCAACGAGGAGCAGAAGGAAATGACAAGTGGTTTTCAGCAAGGTATTGTCTACAAGTGCTAAAATTGTAAGTAGCGGAGTAGTTTGATAGCAAGATAGTTTGTAACGAGCAAGTAGCGAAAGTAGTAACAAAAGTGCAGCAAGGTAGCCCAATCCTTTTGAGGCAAATGACATGCCAAAACAGTTTTTTATGATGAGCAAAGTTTTCTTGAGGGTACACAGGAATTTCATCTAGTCACTTTCATCATGTTGGCTTAATTCGTGTTCGATACCTTGATAGTTTGATATGTGGGTGGACCGGTGCTTAGGTGTTGTTCTTACTTGAACAAACCTCCTACTTATGATTAAACCTCTCGCAAGCATCCACAACTATGAAAAAAGTATTAAGAATAAATTCTAACCATAGCATTAAACTTTTGGATCCAATCAGTCCCTTACGGAATAGCGCATAAACTGGGGTTTAAGCTTCTGTCACTATCGCAACCCACCATCTAATAACTACTCCACAATGCATTTCCTTAGGCCTAAATATGGTGAAGTGTCATGTAGTCGACGTTCACATTGAAGGAAATATGCCCTAGAGGCAATAATAAAGTTATTATTTATTTCCTTATTTCATGATAAATGTTCATTATTCATGCTAGAATTGTATTAACCGGAAACATAATACATGTGTGAATACATAGACAAACATAGTGTCACTAGTATGCCTCTACTTGACTAGCTTGTTGATCAAAGATGGTTGTGTTTCCTAGCCATAGACATGAGTTGTCATTTGATTAACGGGATCACATCATTAGAAGAATGATGTGATTGACTTGACCCATTCCGTTAGCTTAGCACTTGATCATTTAGTATGTTGCTATTGCT
Organism: Triticum aestivum; assembly: GCF_018294505.1. Lineage (NCBI taxonomy): Eukaryota > Viridiplantae > Streptophyta > Magnoliopsida > Poales > Poaceae > Triticum > Triticum aestivum. Next base: position 253,765,911 of record NC_057798.1, read on the forward strand.
TTCTTCATGACTTATACATGTTCCTATAACTATGAGATTATGCAACTCCCGTTTACTGGAGGAACACCTTGTGTGCTACCAAACATCACAACGTAACTGGGTGATTATAAAGGGGCTCTACAGGTGTCTCCAAAGGTACATGTTGAGTTGGCATATTTCGAGATTAGGTTTTGTCACTCCGATTGTCGGAGAGGTATCTCTGGGCCCTCTCGGTAATGCACATCACTACAAGCCTTGCAAGCAATGTAGCTAAAGAGTTAGTTACAGAATGATGCATTACATAACGAGTAAAGAGACTTGCCGGTAACGAGATTGAACTAGGTATTGAGATACCGACGATCGAATATCGGGCAAGTAACATACCGATGACAAAAGGAACAACGTATGTTGTTATGCGGTTTTGACCAATAAAGATCTTCGTAGAATATGTGGGAGCCAATATGAGCATCCACGTTCCGCTATTGGTTATTGACCGGAGACGTGTCTCGGTCATGTCTACATAGTTCTCGAACCCGTAGGGTCCACACGCTTAAAGTTCGACGACGGTTATATTATGAGTTTATGTGTTTTGATGTACCGAAGGAGTTTGGAGTCCCGGATAAGATCAAGGACATGACGAGGAGTCTCTAAATGGTCGAGACATAAAGATCGATATATTGGACGACTATATTCGGACTTCGGAAAGGTTCCGAGTGATTCGGGTATTTTTTGGAGTACCGGAGAGTTACGGGAATTCGTCGAGGAGTATATGGGCCTTATTGGGCCATACGGGAATAGAGGAGAGAGGCCAAAAGGAAGGAGGCCTGCGCCCCCCCTCTGGTCTGAATTGGACAAGGGGTGCAGCCCCCTTTTCCTTCTCCCTCTCCTCCTCTTTCCTTCTCTCCTACTCCAACAAGGAAAGGAGGAGTCCTACTTCCGGTGGGAGTAGGACTCCCCCCTTAGCGCGCCCTCCTCCTTGGCTGGCCGCCTCCCCCCTTGCTCCTTTATATACAGGGGCAAGGGGGCACCCCATAGACACAACAATTGATCCCTTGGATCTCTTAGCCATGTGCGGTGCCCCCCTCCACCATAATCCACCTCGATAATATCGTAGCGGTGCTTAGGCGAAGCCCTGCATCGGTAGAACATCATCATCGTCACCATACCGTCGTGCTGACGAAACTCTCCCTCAAAATTCGGCTGGATCGGAGTTCGAGGGATGTCATCGAGCTGAACGTGTGCTAAACTCGGAGGTGCCGTACGTTCGGTACTTGATCGGTCAGATCATGAAGACATACGACTACATCGACCGCATTGTGCTAACACTTCCGCTTACGGTCTACGAGGGTACGTGGACTTCACTCTCCCCTCTCGTTGCTATGCATCACCATGATCTTGCGTGTGCGTAGGAATTTTTTTGAAATCACTACGTTCCCCAACAGTGGTATCAGAGCTTGGTTTTATGCATAGATGTTATATGCACAAGTAGAACACAAGTGAGTTGTGGGTGACACAAGTCATACTGCTTACCAGCATGTCATACTTTGGTTCGGCGGTATTGTTGGATGAAGCGGCCCGGACCGACATTACGCGTACGCTTACGCGAGACTGGTTCTACCGACGTGCTTTGCACACAGGTGGCTGGTGGGTGTCAGCTTCTCCAACTTTAGTTGAACCGAGTGTGGCTACACCTGATCCTTGCGAAGGTTAAAACATCACTAACTTGACGAACTATCGTTGTGGTTTTGATGAGTAGGTAAGAACGGTTCTTGCTCAGCCCATAGCAACCACGTAAAATTTGCAACAACAAAGTAGAGGACGTCTAACTTGTTTTTGCAGGGCATGTTGTGATGTGATATGGTCAAGACGTGATGCTATATTTTATTGTATGAGATAATCATGTTTTGTAACCGAGTTATCGACAACTGGCAGGAGCCATATGGTTGTCGCTTTATTGTATGAAATGCAAGCGCCCTGTAATTGCTTTACTTCATCACTAAGCGGTAGCGATAGTCGTAGAAGAAATAGATGGCGAAACGACAACGATGCTACGATGGAGATCAAGGTGTCGCACCGGTGACGATGGTGATCACGACGGTGCTTCGGAGATGGAGATCACAAGCACAAGATGATGATGGCCATATCATATCACTTATATTGATTGCATGTGATGTTTATCCTTTATGCATCTTATCTTGCTTTGGTGATGGTAGGATTATAAGATGATCTCTCACTAAATTATCAAGAAGTGTTCTCCCTGAGTATGCACCGTTGTGAAAGTTCTTCGTGCTGAGACACCACGTGATGATCGGGTGTGATAGGCTCTACGTTCAAATACGATGGCTGCAAAACAGTTGCACACGCGGAATACTCAGGTTAAACTTGACAAGCCTAGCATATACAGATATGGCCTCGGAACACGGAGACCGAAAGGTCGAGCGTGAATCATATAGTAGATATGATCGACATAGTGATGTTCACCATTGAAAACTACTCCATCGCATGTGATTATCGTACATGGTTTAGTTGATTTGGATCACGTGATCACTTAGATGATTAGAGGGAGTTCTTAAGTAATAGGATTAATTGAACTTAAATTTATCATGAACTTAGTCCTGGTAGTATTTTGCAAATTGTGTCGTAGATCAATAGCTCGCGTTGTTGCTTTCATATGTTTATTTTGATATGTTCCTAGAGAAAAATTGTGTTGAAAGATGTTAGTAGCAATGATGCGGATTAGATACGTGATCTGAGGTTTATCCTCATTGCTGCATAGAAGAATTATGTCCTTAATGCACCGCTAGGTGACACACCTATTGCAGGAGCACATGCAGACGTTATGAACGTTTGGCAAGCTCAATATGATGACTACTTGATAGTTTAGTGCACCATGCTTAACGGCTTAGAATCGGGACTTCAACGACGTTTTGAAAGTAAAATGGAGCATATGAAATGTTCCAGGAGTTGAAGTTTATATTTCAAGCAAATACCCGAGTTGAGAGATATGAAGTCTCCAACAAGTTTTATAGCTAAAAGATGGAGGAGAATTTCTCAACTAGTGAGCATGTGCTCAGATTGTCTGGGTACTACAATCGCTTGAATCAAGTGGGAGTTAATCTTTCAGATAAGATAGTGATTGACAGAGTTCTCTAGTCACCATCACCAAGTTGCTAGAACTTCATGGTGAACTATAGTATGCAAGGGATGACGAAAACGATTCCCGAGCTCTTCGTGATGTTGAAATCGACGAAGGTAGAAATCAAGAAAGATCATCAAGTGTTGATGATTGGCAAGACCAGTAGTTACAAGAAAAGGGCAAAGGGAAGGAAAGGGAAACTTCAAGTAGAATGGCAAGAAAGTTGTCACTCCCGTGAAGAAGCCCAAAGCTGTACCAAAGCCTGAAACTGGGTGCTTACACTGCAAAGGAAATGGTCACTGGAAGCGGAAATGCCCTGAATATTTGGTGGATAAGAAGGATGGCAAAGTGAACAAGGGTATATTTGATATACGGGTTATTGATGTGTGCCTTACTAGTGTTTATAATAGCCCCTGATTATTTGATACTTGTCGGTTGCTAAGATTAGTAACTCGAAACAGGAGTTACAGAATAAATAGAGACTAGTTGAAGGGGAAGTGACGATGCGTGTTGGAAGTAGTTCCAAGATTGATATGATCATCATCACACACTCCCTATACTTTCGGGATTAGTGTTAAACCTAAATAAATGTTATTTGGCGTTTGCGTTGAGCATGAATATGATTTGATCATGTTTATTGCAATACGGTTATTCATTTAAAGTCGGAGAATAATTGTTGTTCTGTTTACATGAATAAAACCTTCAATGGTCATACACCCAATGAAAATAGTTTGTTGGATCTCGATCGTACTGATACACATATTCATAATATTGATGCCAAAATATGCAAAGTTAATAATGATAGTGCAACTTATTTGTGGCACTGCCGTTTGGGTCATATCGGTGTAAAGCGCATGAAGAAACTCCATAAAGATGGATTTTCAGAATCACTTGGTTATGAATCATTTGATGCTTGCGAACCGTGCCTTTTGGGCAAGATGACTAGAACTCCGTTCTCCGGATCTATGGAACGAGCTACTGACTTGTTGGAAATAATACATACCGATGTATGCGATCCAATGCGTGTTGATGCTCATGGCGGGTATCATTATTTTCTTACCTTCACAGATGATTTGAGCAGATATGATTATATCTACTTAATGAAGCATAAGTCTGAAACATTTGAAAAGTTCAAAGAATTTCAGAGTGAAGTGGAGAATCATCGTAACAAGAAAATAAAGTTTCTACAATCTGATCATAGAGAAGAATATTTGAGTTACGAGCTTGGCCTTCATTTGAAACAATGTGAAATAGTTTCGCAACTCACGCACCAAGAACACCACAATGTAATGGTGTGTCCGAACGTCGTAATCGTACTTTACTAGATATGATGTGATTTATGATGTCTCTTACCGATTTGCCACTATCGTTTTGGGGTTATGCATTAGAGACAGCTGCATTCACGTTAAAAAGGGCACCATCAAAATCCGTTGAGGCGACGCCATATGAACTGTGGTTTGGCAAGAAACCAAAGTTGTCATTTCTTAAAGTTTGGGGCTGCGATGCTTATGTGAAAAAGTTTCACCTGATAAGCTCGAACCCAAATCGGAGAAGTGCGTCTTCATAGAATACCCAAAGGAATTTGTTGGGTACACCTTCTATCATAGATCCAAAGGCAAGATATTCGTTGCTAAGATGGATCCTTTCTAGAGAAGGAGTTTCTCTCGAAAGAAGTGAGTGGGAGGAAAGTAGAACTTGATAAGGTAATTGTACCTTGTCCCGAATTGGAAAGTAGTTCATCATAGAAACCAGTTCCAGTGATGCCTACACCGATTAGTGAGGAAGCTAATGATGATCATCATGAAACTTCAGATCAAGTTACTACAGAACTCCGTAGGTCTTCCAGAGTACGGTCCGTACCAGAGTGGTACGGTAATCCTGTTCTTAAAGTCATGTTACTAGACCATGATAAACCTACGAACTATGAGGAAGCGATGATGAGCCTAGATTCCGCGAAATAGCCGGACGCCATGAAATCTGAGATAGGATCCATGTATGAGAACAAAGTGTGAACTTTGGTGGACTTGCCCGATGATCGGCAAGCCATAGAAAATAAATGGATCTTCAAGAGGAAGACAAACGTTGATAGTAGTGTTACTATCTACAAAGCTCGACTTATCGCAAAAAGGTTTTCGACAAGTTCAAGGTGTTGAATACAATGAGATTTTCTCACTCGTATTGATGCTTAAGTCTGTCCGAATCATGTTAGAAATTGCCACATTTTATGAAATCTGGCAAATGGATGTCAAAACTGCATTCCTTAATGGATTTATTAAAGAAGAGTTGTATATGATGCAACTAGAAGGTTTTGTCAATCCTAAAGGTGCTAACAAATTGTGCAAGCTCCAGCGATCCATCTATGGACTGGTGCAAGCATCTCGGAGTTGGAATATACGCTTTGATGAGTTGATCAAAGCATATGGTTTTATACAGACTTTTGGAGAAGCCTGTATTTACAAGAAAGTGAGTGGGAGCTCTGTAACATTTATAAAACTATATGTAGATGACATATTGTTAAATGGAAATGATATAGAAATTCTGGATAGCATAAAATGACACTTGAATAAGAGTTTTTCAAAGAAAGACCTCGGTGAAGCTGCTTACACATTGAGCATCAAGACCTATAGAGATAGATCAAGACGCTTGATAAGATTTTTCAATGAGTACATACCTTGATAAGATTTTGAAGTAGTTCAAAATGGAACAGTCAAAGAAGGAGTTCTTGCCTGTGTTGCAAGGTGTGAAGTTGAGTAACACTCAAAACCCGACCATGGCAGAAAATAGAAAGAGAATGAAAAATCATTCCCTATGCCTCAGTCATAGGTTCTATAAAGTATGCATGCGGTGTACCAGACCTTATATACCTTGCCCTGAGTTTGGCAAGGGAGTACAATTTTGATCTAGTAGATCACTGAACAACGGTCAAGAATATCCTTAGTAAGGACTAATGAAATGTTTCTCGATTATGGAGGTGATAAAAGAGCTCGTTGTAAAGAGTTACATCGGTGCAAGCTTTTACACCGATCCAGATGACTCTAAGTCTCAATCTGGATACATATTGAAAGTGGGAGCAATTAGCTATAGTAGCTCCGTGCAGAGCATTGTAGACATAAAATATTTGCAAAATACATACGGCTCTGAATGTGACAAGACTCGTTGCCTAAGCTTCTCTCACGAGCAAAACATGATCACACCTTAGTACTTTTTGGGTGTTAATCACATAGCGACGTGAACTAGATTATTGACTCTAGTAAACCCTTTGGGTGTTGGTCACATGACGATGTGAACTATGGGTGTTAATCATATACAGATATGAATATTGGCGTTAAATCACATGGCAATGTGAACTAGATTATAGACTCTAGTGCAAATGGGAGACTGAAGAAAATATGCCCTAGAGGCAATAATAAAGTTATTATTTATTTCCTTATTTCATGATAAATGTTTATTATTCATGCTAGAATTATATTAACCGGAAACATAATACATGTGTGAATACATAGACAAACATAGTGTCACTAGTATGCCTCTACTTGACTAGCTTGTTAATCAAAGATGGTTGTGTTTCCTAGCCATATACATGCGTTGTCATTTGATTAATGGGATCACATCATTAGAAGAATGATGTGATTGACTTGACCCATTCCGTTAACTTAGCACTTGATCGTTTAGTATGTTGCTATTGCTTTCTTCATGACTTATACATGTTCCTATAACTATGGGATTATGCAACTCCTGTTTACCGGAGGAACACCTTGTGTGCTACCAAACGTCACAAGTAATTGGGTGATTATAAAGGGGCTCTACAGGTGTCTCCAAAGGTACATGTTGAGTTGGCGTATTTTGAGATTAGGTTTTGTCACTCTGATTGTCGGAGAGGTACCTCTGGGTCCTCTCGGTAATGCACATCACTACAAGCCTTGCAAGCAATGTAGCTAAAGAGTTAGTTACAGAATGATGCATTACATAACGAGTAAAGAGACTTGCCGGTAACGAGATTGAACTAGGCATTGAGATACCGACGATCGAATCTCGGGCAAGTAACATACCAATGACAATAGGAACAACGTATGTTTTTATGCGGTTTGACCAATAAAGATCTTCATAGAATATGTGGGAGCCAATATGAGCATCCAGGTTCCGCTATTGGTTATTGACCGGAGACGTGTCTCGGTCATGTCTACATAGTTCTCGAACCCATAGGGTCCGCACACTTAATGAGTTTATGTGTTTTGATGTACAGAAGGAGTTCTGAGTCCCGGATGAGCTCGGGGACATGACGAGGAGTCTCGAAATGGTTGAGACATAAAGATCGATATATTGGACGACTATTTTCGGAATTCGGAAAGGTTCCGAGTGATTCGGGTATTTTTCGGAGTACCAGAGAGTTATGGGAATTCGCCGGGGAGTATATGGGCCTTATTGGGCCATACGGGATTAGAGGAGAGAGGCCAAAAGGAAGGAGGCCTGCGCCCCCCCTCTGGTCCGAATTGGACAAGGGGTGCAGCCCCCTTTTCCTTCTCCCTCTCCTCCTCTTTCCTTCACTCCTACTCCAACAAGGAAAGGAGGAGTCCTACTCCCACCGGGCACGCCCTCCTCCTTGGCCGGCCGCCTCCCCCCTTGCTCCTTTATATATGGGGCAGGGGGGCACCCCATAGACACAACAATTGATCCTTTAGATCTCTTAGCCGTGTGCGGTGCCCCCCTCCACCATAATCCACCTCGATAATATCGTAGCGGTGCTTAGGCGAAGCCCTGCGTCAGTAGAACATCATCATCGTCACCACGCCGCCGTGCTGACGGAACTCTCCCTCAAAGCTCGGCTGGATCGGAGTTCGAGGAACGTCATCGAGCTGAATGTGTGCTGAACTCGGAGGTGCCGTACGTTTGGTACTTGATCGGTCGGATCGTGAAGACGTACGACTACATCAACCGCGTTGTGCTAACGCTTCCGCTTACGGTCTACGAGGGTACGTGGACTTCACTCTCCCCTCTCGTTGCTATGCATCACCATGATCTTTTGTGTGCGTAGGAATTTTTTTGAAATTACTACGTACCCCAACACACATGACACCACTAAGAGAATGGAAACATACATACCATCGAAATATCGAACACATATCAAGTTCACATGATTACTTGCAACATGATTTCTCCGATGACCTCAAGAACGAAAGTGACTACTCACAAATGATAAACGTGCTCAAGATCAGAGGGATATTAAATATCATAATGGATCTAAACATATAATCTTCCACCAAATAAACCATATAGTAAGCAACTACAAGATGTAATCAACACTGCTAGTCACCCACCAACACCAATCTATAGTTTTGATACACAGATTGAACACAAGAGATGAAGTAGCATTTCAGAGGAGTTGGTGCTGTGAAGATGATGATGAAGAAAGCCCTCCCCAAGATGGGAGAGTTGTTGGTGATGATGATGACGATGATTTCCTCCTACGAGAGGGAAGTTCCCCCGGCGGAATCGCTCCAGCGGAGGGCAAAATTGCTCCTGTCCAAGTCCCTCCTCGAGGTGGCACCTCTTTGTCCCGAATGTTCCCCCTTATATTTTTCTCGGTCAAAATGACTTATATACCAGAAGATGGGCATTGGAGGTGGGCCGAGGAGGGCAACACCCACCAGGGCGCGCCCAGGTGGGTTGTGCCCACCTGGTGGCCCTCCTCTGGTACTTATTTGCTCCAATATTTATTAAATATTCCATAACAAATCCTCGGGGAGTTTCAGCTCATTTGGAGTTGTGCAGAATAGGTAGCTTGACGTACCTTTTTCAGGTCCAGATTTCCAGCTGCCAGAATTCTCCCCCTTAGTGCATACCTTGCATATTATGAGAGAAAAGGCATTAGAATAACTCCAAAAAACATTATTATACAATATAACAACATAAATAACAGTAGGAAAACATGATGCAAAATGGATGTATCACCATGTCGACAATAACTCTTAAAAATTATATTAACTCATATCAATGGCATAATCAACTAGTGAGCAATAATAAGATATCTCAAACAACGACACTTTGTCAAAACAACCATGATATAATATGACAATTGTGGTATCTTGCTAGCCCTTTGTGAGACCGCAAAACATAAAGGCAGAGCGCCCCCAAAGTTCAAGCAGCGACTAAACATTGTAATTCATGGTAGAAAAGATCCAGTCATGATGCACCCAACATTAGCTAAACACAATGCATGAGGATGACAATAGTACTCTCAGGTTCTGGCGCTTATTTGAGAAGGTGATGACACAACATAAAAGTAAATAGATAGTCCCTTCGCAGAAGGAAGCAGTGATTTGCAGAGGTGCCAGAGCTCAAGTTTTTTAAACAGAGGTAAACGAAATTTTGAGAAATGCACCCTTCTTGTTTACTTCATGACCATTAGTTATCGGCATCTTCCATGCTAAACACATTAGTGGCAGTTCCCAAGCGATAAAAGTAAAGGTTTACTCCCCCTCCACCAACAATCACACTCCACGGCTTGTCCGAAACAACGGGTGCCGTCCATACCAACAACAGTCCCGGGGGAGTTTTGTTTAATTATTTGCAATTTGAGTTCGGGACTGGGAATCCCTATTACCGCCCCTCTCGTGCAAGGACGAGTGAATAAACACTTATCTTGAGAATGACCCGTTTAGCATAGAAGATACTGACTACCTCCTGTCGCTCTATGAACAATCCGGGCACACAAAAAGGATATTTATTTGAAATTTTTTGAGGTGGCACATGCAAATTTACTTAGGACGGCAGGGTAATACCGGATATAGGTAGGTACGTTGGAGTCATCTGGAATAACTTGGGTTTCATGGTTTTGATGCACAAGCAGAATTCCCACTTAGTGCAGGCGAAGGCTAGCAAATAGGTTGAGAACAGTCATGAACATGCATTATGCATAAGTAACATTGGATACTAGCATGAGTAGGATATGAACACCATGAACATAAATATCATAGAGGCTATGTTGGTTTTGATTCAAGTACATGCATGAACATGTGCCAAGTCAAGCCACTCGAACATGCAAAGGAGGATATCATATCATCATACTATAGCACAATCATTTTAACGCAATGTTGACATCCAAGATAAATCATTATCCACTCCTAGCTGCTTAAGCATGGCATGAGAAACTATAATCTCTAATTTCCATTGCAAACATGTTTGATTGTAATACACTGAATCATGGATACTAGGTTAAACATATTTATAAAAACAGAACAAGTTGAGTCCATACCCGTTTCTCTTTGCCAGAGCCAGTTCATCAAATATCATCATTATTGCCTTTCACTTGCACGACTGAATGATATGAAAATAATAATAGTGCAAGAGTGTCATGGACTAAGCTGGAATCTGCAAATATTTTATTCAAAAAGAAGAAAACAAGGTAGTATGGGCTCTCTGTTAGATCAACAATAATGCATATAAGAGCCACTCAACATTTTCATCGTGGTCTTCTCCTCGGTACGACTCAATAAAAAGAAAGAAATTTGGAGAAACTAACTGAAATATTTTTAGAGTTTTTGGTTTTTATCTGGAAGAAAACAAATTAAAGAAATAAAACAAAAATGAGAAAAACTATTTACACGAGAAAGCTCCCAACAAGCAAAAGATGAACAAGGAAATATTTTTGGGTTTTCTTTTTAAATACTACAACTAACTACACTAGAAAGAAAAATAAAAAAGAAGCAGGAAATATATTTTTTTGTATTTTCTTGAAGTTTTTCAAATACACAAGAAGAAGGCGAGAAAATAAATCTAGCATGGATAATACAATGAAAAAGTGTGGATACCGACAACTGGAATGAAATGTGTGAACATGAAAGTAATGTCGGTGGAAATACGTACTCCCCCAAGCTTAGGCTTTTGTCCTAACTTGGTAATCACCACTCGAAGAAACCATGGGGTCCTATGTTGAAGTGCTGGGGAGCGGCCACCTGAGGGTCCCTCTCATGAGGCTCCCCCTCTGCCGCAGCCATGTTATTCCGGTAGGCGACAATGTCCTCAGGCAAGATCCTGTATCCGCCCCTTGCAATAGGATCAAAAAAAAGCAGGTGCAGGCAATTGAATATATCACGAGTCTCCACACCGAAAACCAGGTTATAAGGAACAGTAATGTCAGTGCTCTCGCTATCAATAAACTGGTGGTGTGCCATAGCCGGACGATCTAAATAGACCTTGGGTAAAGGATAGTCATGCTGGTGTATCTAAATGTTAAAGTGATTCACTAAACGAGTAGCATAAATACCACCATGTATTTTACCCTTGGATTTGTTAATGTGGAGGCGACGTGCCACAATAGCCCGCAATCTATAAGTGTTGTCGCCATAAAGTGCACGGCATAAAACATCAAAGTCTGGGGCACTGAGTGCACCTACCTTCTCCCTAGCAAGCAAACACTTCGTAATGAATAGAGAAAAATAATGTACAACCGGAAAGTGTAAGCTAGTGGCAGTGACACCCGATAATCCTCTCTCACCCCCACTATCAGAGTAATGTAAAAACCATCAAACTCCGGGGGCCTAGGCTCAACTAAAGCACCATCAAAAGGGAGCAAGCATATGTCACAAGATTCAGTAAGCGGTATCTAATGGGGTTCATCATATAAGTTAAATTGCATCTCAGGGGGATTATTCCTACAACATAAATGAAAGCTTTGCACAAAGGAATTGGTGTGGAGATGATACTGTTCACATTCAGCTGCGATGAAGTCGGTGAGGCCAGCATTAGCAGCATATTGTGCAAACTCTTGATGGATTCTGGCTCCCTCCATGAATGGGTTATGCGTCCATTCGCATGGCCATACCTCCGCCATTCTCCAGGTGCGGAGATCACTATCAGATGACTCCCCAATAACTCCCTTGGAATTATTCTTGGAAGCAAACTTCCTAAAGATACTCATATTTTTCCCATGAACAAAATTCTAAATTTTTAGTCCACAAAATTTTTCTCAACAAGACTTTACAAGAATGATAGCAACTACTCATGGGGATGCATAGAGGCCATATCAAGCGTTCAAACTACTTCAAACTCTAAGAAGTTAACATGCAAGCGCATCTATAGCAGCACCAAGAGTAACTAATTATTCTAAATATAAACCACTAAAGAAAAAACTAATTGGACCAACCGAGGAGTCACATACCAAGCAACAATCCCCCAAAATAGTTTCGAAAATGGAGATTCGAGCAAAGAGATTGTAATCTGCGGGTTTGAGAGCAAGAACACGAGAGAGAGAACAATGGTGATTTTTTTCTGGAGGTAGGTGGTGATATGGGATGAAGAGATAAGTGAGGGGGCCCACGTGGGGACCACAACCCACCAGGGTGCGCCTGGGGGTCCTGGCACGCCCAGGTGGATTGTGCCCACCTGGTGCACCTCCCTCTAATGTTATTTACACAAAAAATTCTTTAATATTCAGAAAAACAATCGTATTAAATTTTCAGAGCATTCTGAGAACTTTTATTTTTGGGTCATTTTTTATTGTACGGAAAACTCAGAAAGCAGACAAAACATGGCATTTTATTTTATTTAACTAATAAAAACAGAAAACAAAGGGTGAGGACAGAAGGTAGTGCTCACTAAATTTGTCAACTTCATACTTCTCAAAAATGATCCATTACTAAGGTTGATCAAGTCTTATTAACAACCACTTCTGACTAGCATGAAACCGAAGAACTTTCGTGAAACACTAAGTTACCTCGATGGGGATATGAATGTCCCCAACAATAAGCATTTCATATTTATTTTTGGCAGTAGGTAGAGGTAGTTGAAAACTTCTAATAGTGATTGTCGGAGATTTTTCAATAACATTAATACCATTAACTTGGAATTGTTTCTTCGGAAAATGCACCATATGATCATTACCATTGATATGAAAAGTGACCTTGCTTTTATTGCAATCAATAATAGCCCCTACAGTATTCAACAAGGGTCTATCAAGGATAATCGACATGTTGTCGTCCTCGAGCATCTCAAGTATAACAAAGTCAGCTAAGATAGTAACATTAGCAACAACAACGGGCACATCCTCACAAATACCGATAGGTATGTCAGTTGATTTGTCAGCCATTTGCAAAGATATTTCAGTAGGTGTGAGTTTATTCAAATCAAGTATTTTATATAAAGAGAAAGGCATAACACTAACACCAACTCCTAAATCACATAAAGCAGTTTTAACGAGGTATAGTTGGTATTCCCGGATCTCCAAGTTTTCTAGGCACTCCATCCTTAAAATTATAATTAGCAAGCATGGTGGAGATTTCAGCTTCTGGTATTTTTCTCTTATTGGTGATTATGTCTTTCATGTATTTTGCATAAGGAGGCATTTTTAAGATATCAGTCAAGCGAGTACGCAAAAAGACTGGCCTCGGCATTTCAGCAAAGCGTTCAAAATCTTCATCATCTTTATTTTTGGTTGACTTAGGTGGAAAGGGCATAGGTTTTTGAACCCACGGTTCTCTTTCCTTACCATGTTTTCTAGCAAAAAAGTCTCTTTTATCATATCTTTTATTCTTGGGTTGTGGGTTATCAAGATCAACTGCTGGTTCTATTTCAACATCATTGTCTGCTTCTTTATTATTTGTTTGAGTATCTTCATGAACCTCATCATTGTATTTTTCATCATCGGAAGGTGAGTGTTCATTACCAGATTGAGTTTCAGCATCAGAAATAGAGACTTCATTATCGTTATCAGGAGGTTTTTCTACTTCAGGTTCACTAGAGGCATGCAAAGTCCTATCGTTTTTCTTCTTCTTCTTTTTTAGGAGGACTGGGTGCATCAGTGTTAACTCTTTCAGAGTCTTGTTAAATTTTTTGGGGTGTCCCTCAGGATAAAGTGGTTCTTGAGTCATTCTACCTCCTCTAGTCATTTGACTCAAGATTATTATTCATCTAACAACTCTCTTCGAGATTTAGCAACTTGTTATAATTGTGTTTGAACCATAGAGACATGCTTCCCTACACCTCTAACATCATTTGAGATTCTAAATAACAAGTCACTCAAGCGAGCAATCATATCAAAATTGTTTCATAACATTTGCATTGAAGTGATCTTACTTTCTAATGTAATTATCAAACTCATAAAGACATTGACTAGGATGTCTATTATAAGGAATATCACCTTCATCAAACTTTATTAAAGAATTTACCTCTACCACCTTAGGTGGTGATGGTGTTTTAAGCCCATGTATTTCTTCGATATGTGGTAAATTTTTAACATCCTCTACTTTAATACCTTTTTCCTTCATATATTTCTTTGCCTCTTGCATATCTTCAGGACTAAGATATAAGATACCCCTCTTCTTTGGAGTAGGTTTAAGTGGTGGTTCAGGAAGGATCCAATCAACAAAAATTTTCAATATGTTATTCAATAATTCTTCAGCTTGTTCAACAGTTCGTTCCCTGAAAACACAACCAACACAACTATCTTGGAAATCCCTAGAAGCATCGGTTAGTCCATTATAGAAGATATCAAGTATTTCATTTTTGTTAAGAGGATGATTAGGCAAAGCATTAAGCAATTGGATAAGCCTCCCCCAAGCTTGTGGGAGACTCTCTTCTTCAGTTTGCGCAAAGTTAAATATTTCCTATAAGGCAGCTTTTTTCTTATGAGCAGAAAAATATTTTTCAAAGAAGTGATAGATCATATCCTGGGGACTACGCACACAACCAGGATCAAGAATATTATACCAAGCCTTAGCATCACCCTTTAATGAGAACGGAAATAATTTGAGAATATAATAGTAGCAAATCTTCTCATCATGAGCAAAAAGGGTGGCTATGTCATTCAACTTAGTAAGATGTGCCACAACAGTTTCAGTTTCATAACCATGGAAAGGATCAGATTCAACCAAAGTAATTAACTCTGGGTCGACAGAGAATTCACAATCCTTATCATCAACAAAGATAGGTGAAGTACAAACTGAGGATCACATTTCATTTTAGCATTCAAAGTCTTTTCTTTATACTTGCATAATAATTTTTCCAAATCATCTCTATCCTTACAAGCAAGAGTGTCTCTAGTTGTCTCCACATCCATAATTCATATCTAGGAGAACTAGGTGTAACAGGTGTTTCAGGATTTTAAGTTTCAGGCTCTTCATCAGTTTCAACAATCTCATTCTGTCTTACTCTAGCAATTTGTTCATCAAGAAATTCACCTAGTGGCACATTATCATCAAGCAAGGTACTAGCATCATCATGAGTAGAATTCATAGCAGAAGTAGCATCATCAATAACTTGCGACATATCAGAATTGATAACATGTGGTGGTGTTGCAAGTCTACTTATAACAGAAGGTGAGTCTAAAGCAGAGCTGGATGGCAGTTCCTTACCTCCCCTCGTCTTAGAGGGAAAAATCTTAGTCTTAGCATCCTTTAGATTCTTCATAGTAATAGTTTGATAATAATCCCAAGTTACTCAACAAATATAGCTATGCTCCCCGGCAACAGCGCCAGAAAAAAGTCTTGATAACCCACAACTATAGGGGATCACAATCGTTTCCGAGGGTAGAGTATTCAACCCAAATTTATTGATTCGACACAAAGGGAGCCAAACAATATTTGCTAGTATTAGCAGCTGAGTTGTCAATTCAACCACACCTAGAGATTAATTATCTACAGCAAAGTGATTAGTAGCAAAGTAGTATGATAGTTTTGATAGTAGTAGCAACATCAATAGTAACGGTAACAGTGATAGCAATGATTTTGTAGCAAGTGCAATAGTAACAATAGCAGTAGTAACTTAGCAAGAACAATATGAGAGGAATTTGTAGGCATTGGATCAGTGAATTCATTGGATGATATTCATCATATAACAATCATAACCTAAGGCAATACAGCACTAGCTCCAGTTCATAAATATAATGTAGGCATGTATTCCGCAAATAGTCATACATGCTTATAGAAAGAACTTGCATGACATCTTTTGTCCTACCCTCCCATGGCAGTGGGGTCCTATTGGAAACTAAGGGATGTTAAGGCCTCCTTTTAATAGAGAACCGGAACAAAGCATTAACACACGGTGAATACATGAACTCCTCAAACTATGATCATCACCGGGAAGTGTCCCAACTTTTGTCACTCCAGGTTTGCCGGATCATAACATGTAGTAGGTGACTATAACTTGCAAGATCGGATCTAGAACATAGATATAATGGTTATAACATAAAATGGTTCAGATCTAAAATCATGGCACCCGGGCCCAAAGTGACAAGCATTATGCTTGGCAAAGTCATAGCAACATCAATCTCAGAACATAATGGATACTAGGGATCAAGCCCTAACAAAACTAACTCGATTACATGATGAATCTCATCCAACTCCTCACCGACCAGCGAGCCTACGAAGGAATTACTCAGTCCCAGTGGGGAGCGTCATGGAATTAGTGATGGAGAAGGGTTGGTGATGACTGTGGGAGTCATGGATTAGGGGGTCCTCGAACAGCCAGACTATATGCTTATGTCGGACTATTGGGCTATGAAGATACAAGATTGAAGACTTCGTCCCATGTCTGGGTGGGACTCTCCTTTGCGTGGAAGGCAAGCTTGGCAATTCGGATATGTAGATTCCCTTCTCTATAACCGACTCTGTGTAACCCTAGCCCCCTCCAGTGTCTATATAAACCGGAGGGTTTAGTCCATAGAACAACAACAACAATCATAATTATAGGCTAGCTTCTAGGGTTTAGCCTCTATGATCTCGTGGTAGATCAACTCTGTCAGGACCCTGACTCAATGCCACATAGATCTAGCATGTAACACCTCATATCACTTTGGGGCCTCACACACGGTATCCCCACGGGTGTCGCCTTACCTTTGCCCGGGACCGTTTGCGCCTTTTGGCACACGTATATGATAGTGTCGCTAGCATCCATATGATAAGGAGCCCGGGCTGACATGGCTAGTCGTAAACCCAAAGTGGCACAAACTTACAGGGACAGGCATCCATGATCCAGCATTGAACGTGTCGGTCATCAGCGAGTGAATCCAGGATGTAGCACTGGGCTAGCAGGACTCCGGTGAACCGGGCTGTAGCGGGCTAACAGGACTCCGATATTCATCGCGTGACATTTCCCCGAAGGGACAGACACAGGAACGAAGAAGGACACATGCCGGCCAGCCTAAGTGTTCCGGAGCAGTAGCAAGCTACCATGGCTCAGTGGAAGCACTAGGAGACATTTCCCAGTAAGAGGGGCTACTAAGGATAAACAACTAGATAGTCAGATCCCACACATACCAAGCATTTCAATAACATACACACAATATGCTCGATATGTGCAAATACATCATGGCATCACAACATGACTCTACGACTCAAGTATTTTATTCAATAGGCTCCGAGGAGCGAGATATTACAAACATAGGTCTCATGACCCAACATTCAGAGCATACAAATCAAAGCACATGCGGAAGCTTAACATGTCTGAGTACAGACATCTACAAATGAAAAAGGCTTGAAAGCCTGACTATCTACCAGATCCTGCCGAGGGCACAAGATCGTAGCTGAGGTATCAAGCTAAACGTCGAAGTCCACGTGAAATTACTAGCGAGACTGAAGTCTCTCTGCAAAAACATAAAATAGGCAAACGTGAGTACAAATGTACCCAGCAAGACTTACATCAGATCGAGCTACATATGCATCATTATCAACAAGGGGGATGGTGGGGTTTAACTACAGCAAGCCAGCTACGACATGTGCTCGGCAGACTTCAAGCGAAAGCCGACGTGGGTGTAGACCACGACCTACCTAAACACTCAAGTCTCTAGTCCAGGTTTATCGCCTATTCGGGTTCCATCCATGAGGAGATCCGGCCGATGTTTCGCTCACAGCCCCAAACGATGTGAACAAGGTTCCGTGACACCAAATGGGCGCCCAGTTTACCCGGCCACGTGCCTACCGCATCACAGCCCACCCCTCCGGTCAGCGCTGCGCACGGCCTCCAGCATACTACAAACACTAGAAACTACTTGCAACTCCTGGACAGAGGACAAGGGTGAATAAGAAGTCGAGCGGGGTCATATTTCAGGGCCCAATGCCTGGTAGTAGCTGAATCATGGATCACAAACACAGAACTCAGTTCC
Source organism: Triticum aestivum (assembly GCF_018294505.1). Lineage (NCBI taxonomy): Eukaryota > Viridiplantae > Streptophyta > Magnoliopsida > Poales > Poaceae > Triticum > Triticum aestivum. Next base: position 253,784,120 of record NC_057798.1, read on the forward strand.
TCAGGACGGCTTCAATGAGACAACCCACCATGTACTCCTACATGGCCTCTCACCAATACCTTTACCAAATCGTGTTCACACACTTAGCTCACACAGTAGAACATGTTCACACACCTCTGATTCATCCCGGATGAATCAGACCTGACACAACTCTAAGCAATACCAGGCATGACAAACAAGCATGAATGAGTAGGCACATCAGGGCTCAAACAACTCCTACTCATGCTAGTGGGTTTCATCTATTTACTGTGGCAATGACGGGTCATGCAAGGATAAAGGGGTTCAGCTACCGCAGCAAGTAACATATGAATCGTTGTTGTCCTAATGCAGTAAAAGAGAGTAGGAGCGAGAGAGTAGGATTGTATCGGAATGAACAAGGGGGTTTTGCTTGCGTGGCACTTCTGAAGATAGCATTGAGTCTTCATCAGTGTCAACGATCACAAATCGGTACAACGTCTATCGAGGGGGAACAACACCGACAAACAGAGAAGAAACACGATCAATGTAATGCACAATATGATGCATGATCATGACATGGTAAAATGAGTGTGTTGGGCTAATGCAACTACAACCAGATGGGTTTGAGCTATTTTGAACCAAAGATTCAAAGTTCAAACACATTTGTGATCTTTAAAAAGTGCTTTATCATGTTTTGCACTAAACAACAAGTTAACTTGTTTAAACATGCATGAAACGGGTACATATGGATAGATTGGATTTTTCTGATCATTTTTCATATATAATTTATTTGATTTGGAGCTACAGTTGATTTTCTATGAATTTTACAAGTTTAGATCATTTTCTGGAATTTCCTGTATAAAAATAAATCCAGAAAATACTTATTGCGTCAGCATGATGTCGTGGTGACGTCAGCAGGTCAACTGGGTCGGCCAAGTCAAACCTGACCTGTGGGACCCATACGTCAGTGTCTCAGGCTGGTCTGGGTGTATGACAGGTGGGACCGGTCAACGTTGACTTGACCAAGGTCAAAGCTGACACGTGGGGCCCACCCAGATTAGTACTAATCTTAACAGAAAATTAGACTAACCTAATCGACACAGGGGCCCACATGGCAGTGGCCCTAAGGGTGTTAAGTAGGGTCATTAGTGCTAACTAACCGGCGCCACGTCAACAAGTGACGCCGGCAACCACGGCGACGGCGGGACCTCGCCGGAGTTGCTCGGGACGGTGCTACAGACGGTGGTTTGCGACGGGGTTTGGCTCTACGGGGAGCTGGAGGAGTGGCGCATCTAACGGGGCAAGCGGGAGTAGCTGGGGTGGACCGAGCTCGTCGGAAGCGAGCTTGCGGCGGCGGCCGGAGTTCGGGCGAGACGCGAGCGAGAGCTAGGGGGCATGGGAAGGCGAGCTGGGGCATGCTACGGGCTCGTGGTGAGGCATTGAGTGCAGCGGTGTGATCTACTGCGAGCTTCAGCAGCCATAGCCACGGTGGCGACATGGCCGGCGGCGAAGAGCTCTCGGGCTCGGCGGAAACAACGGCTAGAGAGGCCAAACGGCATGGGAAGAAGAGAGGAACGGGTCAGCGGCTCACCGCGAGTCCAACGAGCGCGAGGGCGAGGCCGGGGACGCTCTGTGGGCGGCGAATCGAGCAACGGCTGCCGTCGGTGCAGAGGACGAAGATGGCGTCGAGGACGGCGTTGCAGGGCTTCCGGCAGGGCGTGGCTCGGTGGGGAGGAAGAGGGGGTCGAGGCGGAGCCTCTGGTCCGGTCAGAGAAGCGAGGGGGAGGCGGTGGCTGCAGCTACGGCGAACGGCGTCGGCGGCTTCGCTCTGCTTCGGGAGAGGGAGCGAGGGAGGCAAGGCAGGGAGAGAGTGGAGCGGTCGAGGGGTCCAGGGGGTCTGCGTGGCAACGCCAGAGGCGTCCAGGCCCTTGGCGTCAAGCAGGAGGTGGCGCACGGCGGTGCGGGCGCGTCGGGCACGCGCCCATGCCTACTGGCGCAAGGAGGAAGGTGACAGGGAGGAGGCGGTGGTGGGCTGGGCCGGCGAGCTGCAGTGCTGGGCCGGTTGGTGGCGCCAGGTAAGTGCCCCAGGTAGGCTCTCTCTCTTTGGTTTTCTATTTATTAATGTTTTTCTAATTTCTGCAATTGGTTTTGATTTGATTTAAAACATCAAATCATTTTTTTAACTTTCTGTAAATTGTATGTGAGCTCAGGAACTAGTCCAGAGTCACAGGAAACTTACAAAAATATTTGAACTTTATTTCTTATATAACAGAAATAAATTCAACTCAAATATGTCATTGGTTTAAGTCAAAGGCCCAAAATAAATATTTCTATGATTCCAAAAATATTGGTTTGAATTTTACCTCATGCCAATATTTTTACAGAATAACATGAACATTTTCTTGGACTCATTTGATGAGATTTAAATGTTGGTTATTTTTAGAGGTTTTCGGAGGCTTTTGAAAATTCCTCAATTCAAGTTTCATTTGAATTTAAACATGATGCACACATGGAAGCTAGCATCGGTCAGGCCAGAACTAGGGATGTGACAACTCACCCCCACTAAACAAGAATCTCGTCCCGAGATTCAAGACACGAGGTAAGAAGACAGAGGGGGCACAAGACCAATATAATCTTCACGATCCAAGTTGCACCTCATAAGGTTGTTGATTCGTTGTATACGTTGATCTTGACATCCTCGCTTTTGAGTTCTTCGTCCACGTGATGACGACAGAAAGAAACTCTACTAGGATTGATCTTCTGAAAGATCGAACTACACAATCTCAACTCGCAAAATGAGATGTTGAAACATCTCGAGTTGAGACACAAAACACATCGAGAGGGATGGAAGAACAAACGACGGGGTTTGATTTGGTAGGCAACAATTCCACGCTTAGAAAGATGGTGGATGGTGTCAAGGTGGTGAGGCAATAATTGCCATGATTCCATAACGGGGCACCTCAGGGAAGGTGACTCGTAGAAATATCCCCTTAAGTGGCAAAAAGAATTACCTTTGATTTAGAGATCATTGAAACTCTTTATACCAGCCTAAGGCAATTCTCGAGCGATCGTTTAGAGGGGTTCGGTAGAATGGCATACCCGGATTAGAATGGATGATGTGGATTACCTTGTTGAAAACAACACAAGGGATGATTTTAGTAACTAGGGAGAAGCTCAACAGTAGAGAGTGGTTCCACTATTGGAATGGTTATAGCATAACCGGGGAAACTGAGAACAATCCCGGTTAGTAACTATGATAGCACCTAATGCTTGTGCGTGCTTTCAAGAACTTGAGCATTTCCATAATCATCAAGGTTTTACCAACATCCATGTCAAGGGTGCTGACAACACAACATACTACCATGATGAATAGCGATGGACGATGCAGATGCAAAGGAAGATAACACCTTCTCAGATTTCACCTTGGCGGGGCCAAGGAACAAAATCTGGATGACTGACCGAGAGGCATTTAGCACTCCGCTTCTAATGTTCTCCTTGATGTGCTAGCATAACCCATTCATTGAAATGGTTTAGTATCTAGAACATCAAGTAAAAGGTCGGACTTCGGAAACACAAAAATCATAAGGCACAAAAATAGGGAATAATTCCTACGAAGTCCTTATGGAAAGGTGGCCAACTTCTTCAATTAAGATATTACAATAACAGGTCTTCCGGCTGGGTGTGTTGGCCACGACATCCAATTTACCGGGTTACAGAGAGAACAATAATATAATTCTTGGGAAACGTTCCAACCATCATATCTGCCTGAGATTCAGATCTAGTTGGTGTCAGAATAATCTAGACTCATCGAGTCTAGAAAGTAAAATGAAAGTTTGCAACACAAGTCGACGAGATGACGTTGCGAGATTCTCGGGGAATGAACTACGATAGCAAGCTCCAAAACATGAGCTCGTTCTGCTACAAACATGTGAACACGTTGTCCCAGACAAACATGGCCACATAGTAGTCTTAAGATAAAACACTACCGAGTTCAGGTGGGGAACCATCATTGCGAATAACGAAGTCCTTGCATAAGTCATATGATTATCTCTTATGAAGGAATTCCGTTTCTTGGAACAAATCAGTCAGTGGCTTGGTGTACTAGGGGATACATGTGGAATGGAGGTAGCGAGCCTATCAAACCATAGCATACCTCGCACATGCATGACTGAGTTGGGATGATTCCAGAGGAGGCAACATTGACTTTCTCGAATCCACGGCGGCAACTTGCATCAAATGCACATGAACTAGAGGAAGTCACTTCTTACATCCGAACATATGCTTCATGAGCTAGCATGAACATATGCTTTCAAAAGTTTCCAACACTAGCTTAATGTTCAACAAAATTATGGAGAAGACAAGGATGTTGTCGATGGGCTCAACAACAATTCATCTAGATTCCCATGGAGATGGAATTCCATAACTATGTGAACAAGGCGATAGCATCGGTCAGACCCGAAAGATGTAATAGTGTATGCTCGAGGAACAACCACGAGTAAGACAACATTATGAATATCGTTGGTTCTGATTTGACTTGACAATAGCCCATGCTCAAATCAAAGTTTTGATAAGATAATAGGTCCAACAACTGATCACGAGGATCAATCGATGAAGATACCATCTTTCTTCAACACACATGCAAGATATCCCTTAACATGAACTAAGTCGGACAAGCGTTTATCTTCCAGCTCTCCAAGTTGTTGTTTAGCTTGTCCAAACAGCTCAGGGGTATGCAACACAGGTTCTTGGAGAAAGGGTGGTTACAAGAAAACCAACTTGATCACGAACTCAACATAGCAGTCAGGTGACGATCTGGTGATACTTCTGAGAAGATATTCAGAAAATCACGAACCACCGATAGGTTACTAAGCTCGAGAACAATCTTGATTTTCAGGCAAGACGATATGAGCAAATAAGCAAGGATTGGCACTATCCTACTCATTGATCAGAGAGTGCACAGGAACTAAGGACTAAGTAGCACGATCATCCTTAGGGTGATGATTCAATAACCAACACGCTAAGAATGAGGTTATTGTCCTTTAACTACCAAGCAACAAAGTTGCCAGGAGTATTGATTTCACACATCATAGTTCACCTATCGGCATTCCGGTTGCAACAACACGGGAACCGAGAAATGAACAATGATGGCAAGAAGTATCACTGCATCAAGGATTCATAAGAGATAGTGCAATTCTCATGACGATCCTGAAGTAAAGAGGGTAACACTTCAGAGTGGAACAAATCAAAAGTTTGATTGTATTTTGATCTGCGGAGTACAACTGCTTTGACCCAATCCTGGATATGGATGAGGTACTGGAGTTTGTTTCTCCTAGTCATTCCGAATAGAATGGCTTAACGGACCACAGAAGTAAAAGGCATCGATGAACACGAATGCACGACTACTCCTGACTATCAATCGATAGACGAAGGTTAGGATACAACTAAAGGGGGACAACTCAAAGGAACATATGATTTTCTGAGTTGTGGATGCATAGATTAGTATGTCGAGCGAAGCTCAACATTTCTTCCGGATAACCCATGCGGAAAGGGTAGAACTGGCAGATTCACAATGTAGAATGAAGAACTCACCAAGAGCACTCTTATTGTGATCTTTTGGTCCAAAGGAACTCCTGTCAAGGATGGTTCATGGTATTTGGAAGAATGATATACCACGGACCTCGAGGACTATCGCAAGGTTACTAATAACCTAAAGGAACTAGCAAACACTATCAACATGAAGTAAGTAGGGTGAATCTCGGGTTCAAGAACCCAGGAATAGAATACCTACTCCTAAGTAGCATCACGAGAAGCTTTCGAGAATGATGGCCAGAATCTTCACACTGGGAACACTAAACATTGCTAGATTACTAGGTGACTACCTAAAACACCTAGGGTCATAATAATAACTCCGACATATATGTTAAGGCAACACAGTACCTCAACTCACCGATTAGTGTGGTTAATCTGGCCCAAAGGGACATCGGAATGGGAGGAAGGGATTTTGCAAATGCTTCAGACTATTTAGAAACCTGGGATGACTCAGACAGCATAACGGCTGTAAATGCTCAGAAAAGATTTGAGACATTCACAAGGATTTGCATAGTCACTTAACAACATCATATCAAGGTTCTGGTTCAACTGAGAACATATTAAAAGTAGTAGAGACTGAATTGAGGCTTGAAACTATCAATCCTATAAGTCTATGGATTAGTAACACGTCATCCTAATAGATAGATGGGAAGACCTAGTTCTTAATCCCCGTAGAAGAGAACAGGTTGACTCAGATCAGAAGGCCATGAGGTATAAGGAGTAAAAAGAGCCTTACGTTCCCTTCCCACAATCAATTCCCCTACATATAACTAAAGCATTTCTAGACTCAACTTCGACCAGTTTGGCTTGGTAATCCTACAGGCAGTCAGGCTCTGATACCAAAGCTGTCAGGACCCCGACTCAATGCCACATAGATCTAGCATGCAACACCTCATATCACTTTGCGGTCTCACGCACGGTATCCCCACGGGTGTCGCCTTACCTTTGCCCGGGACCGTTTGCGCCTTTTGGCACACGTATATGATAGTGTCGCTAGCATCCATATGATAAGGAGCCCGGGCTGACATGGCTAGTCGTAAACCCAAAGTGGCACAAACTTACAGGGACAGGCATCCATGACCCAGCATCGAACATGTCGGTCATCAGCGAGTGAATCCAGGCTGTAGCACTGGGCTAGCAGGACTCCGGTGAACCGGGCTGTAGCGGGCTAACAGGACTCCGGTATTCATCGCGTGACATTTCCCCGAAGGGATAGACACAGGAACGAAGAAGGACACATGTCGGCCAGCCTAAGTGTTCCGGAGCAGTAGCAAGCTACCATGGCTCAGTGGAAGCACTAGGAGACATTTCCCAGTAAGAGGGGCTACTAAGGATAAACAACTAGATAGTCAGATCCCACACATACCAAGCATTTCAATAACATACACACAATATGCTCGATATGTGCAAATACATCATGGCATCACAACATGACTCTACGACTCAAGTATTTTATTCAATAGGCTCCGAGGAGCGAGATATTACAAACATAGGTCTCATGACCCAACATTCAGAGCATACAAATCAAAGCACATGCGGAAGCTTAACATGTCTGAGTACAGACATCTACAAATGAAAAAGGCTTGAAAGCCTGACTATCTACCAGATCCTACCGAGGGCACAAGATTGTAGCTGAGGTATCAAGCTAAACATCGAAGTCCACGTGAAACTACTAGCGAGATTGAAGTCTCTCTGCAAAAACATAAAATAGGCAAACGTGAGTACAAATGTACCCAGCAAGACTTACATCAGATCTAGCTACATATGCATCATTATCAACAAGGGTGATGGTGGGGTTTAACTGCAGCAAGCCAGCTTTGACTCGGTGGCTATCCTGAACTACGACTGCAAGTAACTCTTTTGAGGTGGCGCACACGAGTCCACATATTCACCATATCAATACACCACTATGGGTCCACTCCCATCTCCCTACGAGAACGCCATCCATAGCACTCACGCTTATCTTGCGTATTTTAGAGTATCCACTTTCACTTGTCTATGAAATGTTATAGGCAACCCAGAAGTCCTTTACCGCGGACACGGCTATTCGAATAGATGATGTTAACCCTGCAGGGGTGTACTTCTTCATACATGTTTCCACCACTTAGCGTCTGCACACGACATGTGCTCGGCAGACTTCAAGCGAAAGCCGACGTGGGTGTAGACCACGACCTACCTAAACACTCAAGTCTCTAGTCCAGGTTTATCGCCTATTCGGGTTCCATCCATGAGGAGATCCGGCCGATGTTTCGCTCACAGCCCCAAACGATGTGAACAAGGTTCCGTGACACCAAATGGGCGCCCAGTTTACCCGGCCACGTGCCTACCGCATCACAGCCCACCCCTCCGGTCAGCGCTGCGCACGGCCTCCAGCATACTACAAACACTAGAAACTACTTGCAACTCCTGGACAGAGGACAAGGGTGAATAAGAAGTCGAGCGGGGTCATATTTCAGGGCCCAATGCCTGGTAGTAGCTGAATCATGGATCACAAACACAGAACTCAGTTCCTCAGGACGGCTTCAATGAGACAACCCACCATGTACTCCTACATGGCCTCTCACCAATACCTTTACCAAATCGTGTTCACACACTTAGCTCACACAGTAGAACATGTTCACACACCTCTGATTCATCCCGGATGAATCAGACCTGACACAACTCTAAGCAATACCAGGCATGACAAACAAGCATGAATGAGTAGGCACATCAGGGCTCAAACAACTCCTACTCATGCTAGTGGGTTTCATCTATTTACTGTGGCAATGACGGGTCATGCAAGGATAAAGGGGTTCAGCTACCGCAGCAAGTAACATATGAATCGTTGTTGTCCTAATGCAGTAAAAGAGAGTAGGAGCGAGAGAGTAGGATTGTATCGGAATGAACAAGGGGGTTTTGCTTGCGTGGCACTTCTGAAGATAGCATTGAGTCTTCATCAGTGTCAACGATCACAAATCGGTACAACGTCTATCGAGGGGGAACAACACCGACAAACAGAGAAGAAACACGATCAATGCAATGCACAATATGATGCATGATCATGACATGGTAAAATGAGTGTGTTGGGCTAATGCAACTACAACCAGATGGGTTTGAGCTATTTTGAACCAAAGATTCAAAGTTCAAACACATTTGTGATCTTTAAAAAGTGCTTTATCATGTTTTGCACTAAACAGCAAGTTAACTTGTTTAAACATGCATGAAACTGGTACAGATGGATAGATCGTATTTTTCTGATCATTTTTCATATATAATTTATTTGATTTGGATCTACGGTTGATTTTCTATGAATTTTAGAAGTTTAGATCATTTTTTGGAATTTCCTGTATAAAAATAAATCCAGAAAATACTTATTGCGTCAGCATGATGTCGTGGTGACGTCAGCAGGTCAACTGGGTCGGCCAGGTCAAACCTGACCTGTGGGACCCATACGTCAATGTCTCAGGCTGGTTTGGGTGTATGACAGGTGGGACCGGTCAACGTTGACTTGCCCAAGGTCAAAGCTGACACGTGGGGCCCACCCAGATTAGTACTAATCTTAACAGAAAATTAGACTAACCTAATCGGCACAGGGGCCCACATGGCAGTGGCCCTAAGGGTGTTAAGTAGGGTCATTAGTGCTAACTAACCGGCGCCACGTCAGCAAGTGACGCCAGCGACCACGGCGACGGCGGGACCTCGCCGGAGTTGCTCGGGACGGTGCTACAGACGGTGGTTTGCGACGGGGTTTGGCTCTACGGGGAGCTGGAGGAGTGGCGCATCTAACGGGGCAAGCGGGAGCAGCTGGGGTGGACCGAGCTCATCGGAAGCGAGCTTGCGGCGGCGGCCGGAGTTCGGGCGAGACGCGAGCGAGAGATAGGGGGCACGGGAAGGCGAGCTGGGGCGTGCTACGGGCTCGTGGTGAGGCATTGAGTGCAGCGGTGTGATCTACTGCGAGCTTCAGCAGCCGTAGCCACGATGGCGACATGGCCGGTGGCAAAGAGCTCTCGGGCTCGGCGGAAACAGCGTCTAGAGAGGCCAAACGGCATGGGAAGAAGAGAGGAACGGGTCAGCGGCTCACCGCGAGTCCAACGAGCGCGAGGGCGAGGCCGGGGACGCTCTGTGGGCGGCGAATCGAGCAACGGCAGCCGTCGGTGCAGAGGACGAAGATGGCGTCGAGGACGGCGTTGCAGGGCTTCCGGCAGGGCGTGGCTCGGTGGGGAGGAAGAGGGGGTCGAGGCGGAGCCTCTGGTCCGGTCAGAGAAGCGAGGGGGAGGCGGTGGCTGCAGCTATGGCGAACGGCGTCGGCGGCTTCGCTCTGCTTTGGGAGATGGAGCGAGGGAGGCAAGGCAGGGAGAGAGTGGAGCGGTCGAGGGGTCAAGGGGGTCTGCGTGGCAACGCCAGAGGCGTCCAGGCCCTCGGCGTCAAGCAGGAGGTGGCGCACGGCGGTGCGCGCGCGTCGGGCACGCGCCCATGCCTACTGGCGCAAGGAGGAAGGCGACAGGGAGGAGGCGGTGGTGGGCTGGGCCGGCCAGCTGCAGTGCTGGGCCGGTTGGTGGCGCCAGGTAAGTGCCCCAGGTAGTCTCTCTCTCTCTGGTTTTCTATTTATTAATGTTTTTCTAATTTCTGCAATTGGTTTTGATTTGATTTAAAACATCAAATCATTTTTTTAACTTTCTGTAAATTGTATGTGAGCTCAGGAACTAGTCCAGAGTCACAGGAAACTTACAAAAATATTTGAACTTTATTTCTTATATAACAGAAATAAATTCAACTCAAATATGTCATTGGTTTAAGTCAAAGGCCCAAAATAAATATTTCTGTGATTCCAAAAATATTGGTTTGAATTTTACCTCATGCCAATATTTTTACAGAATAACATGAACATTTTCTTGGACTCATTTGATGAGATTTAAATGTTGGTTATTTTTAGAGGTTTTCTGAGGCTTTTGAAAATTCTTCAATTCAAGTTTCATTTGAATTTAAACATGATGCACACATGGAAGCTAGCATCGGTCAGGCCAGAACTAGGGATGTGACAAACTCTTGTAATACTCATATCATCAAAATCAATCAAGCAGGAAGTAGGGTATTACCTCCATAGAGAGGGCCCGAACCTGGGTAAACATCGTGTCCCCCGCCTCCTGTTACCATTAGCCTTAGATGCATAGTTCGGGACCCCCTACCCAAGCTCCGCCGGTATTGACACCGATATTGGTGCTTTTAATGAGAGTTCCACTGTGTCGTCACCATAATGCTTGATGGCCCCTTCGATCATCTACAACAATGCGGTCCAGGGTGAGGTTTTCTCCCCGGACAGATCTTCGCATTCGGCGGCTTTGCACTGCGGGCCAACTCGCTTGGCCATCTGGAGCAGATTGATAGCTATGCCCCTGGCCATCAGGTCAGGTTTGGAAGACTAAATTACACTGCCGACATCCGCGGAGACTTGATCTTCGACGGATTCGAGCTCATGACAGGTACACCCTACAGTCGCGATGAGCATGACCTAGATCTTCCATCGGACGGTGTCCAGGAGATCACACCTGCAACTGCCCTTGCTTTAAATCCAGTGTAGATCGTGCCGTCCGAGGACGGGAAGATGGACCCCGCCACGAAGGCCGTACACTCAGCGGCGATAGAGCCGAACACAGATTTCACTTCCAATGAGGTTTGTGTCGTCAGACCCTCGGACTCTTCTCCGGCTGTAGGCTCCGAACCGCGTGCATCCGGGCCCATCGGATCTAATTGGGCACCGATCATGGAGTTTAGCTCCGCGGATATCTCTCCACACTCGCCCTTGGGCAACGTGCTTAACTCATTAAAATCTCTCTCCTCGTCAGGAGACTCTTGGACAAACTATGTCCGGCTTGATTGGGAAGCAGACGACGAAGGAATTCATTCCCGACCCACCTCCCACTTAATAGCCACTGTCGACGACTTAACCGACATGCTTGATTTTGACCCCGAGGACATTAACGTTATGGACGACGATGCCAGAAAAGAACAGGAACCACCGTCCCCAGGGCGCTCGACAGCCACCTCATCATGTGACATATATATAGTGGACACACCCAAAGAAAGCAATGGCGAGGATCAAAAGGATGCAACGGAGGATAATCCTCTTGAAAATCAAACAAAGCGCCAACGTCAGCGGCGCCGCTCTAAACCCCGCCATAGCAAAAACAGCGATACTGGCACAGGAAAGAATAATACCCCGGACAATGCTAAAGATAACGACAACCCCGCAGACCTAGCGATGGAGTAGGGGGACAACGAGCACAGTCCGGGGTCGCTGTCCGGTCACAGCTATGCCGAAGACAAAACTTATAAACCTGTCTCAGAAGAGGAGAACAGTCCGGACGATGATGCACGCATCATCCTGAAAAAGCACTAGGAAAAAGAGCACGTCCACAAAAGGCTTATTGCCACCGCGAGGAGCTTGAAGAACCAGAAGCAGCGGCTTAAAGCCGTGCAGGATACGCTCAACCACAGATGGAACGAAGTGCTCGACACTGATGAAAGATACGGCGGTGATCGCTAGATAAAGAGCTACCGAAAACGTAAGCTGCTGCCCGAATTCGACGACGAGGCTATCACGCCCATTCCGCCGAAAAACAATACGGCCGATCTGCCGGACCGTCCACCCCGTACACAAGTCAGCACACGATCTACGTGAGCACCTGGACAAAAGAGCTAGTATGATCAGGTCCATCTATGGATCTAGGAAACGTGTTCCTAAGCAGGATCACGGCCACCAAACCGACTATACGGATCGACGACCAGCTCGGAATCAACACTGAACACTACAGCCGTCGGACCCATGCCACGCCACAGCCAAGTACAGGGGTGCCGCACACCCCCTATGCTTCACCAATGAGGTGTTGGATCATGAATTTCTAAAGGGGTTTAAACCTGTAAACATCGAGGCATACAACGGAACGACAGACCCTACAGTCTGGATTGAGGACTTTATTCTTCACATTCATATGGCTCGCGGAGACGATCTCCACGCCATCAAATACCTGCCCCTCAAGTTGAAAGGACCAGCTTGACACTGGTTAAAAAGCCTCCCCGAAAATTCAATTGGAAGTTGGGAGGAACTCGAGGATGCTTTCAGGGCTAATTTTCAAGGGACCTATGTCTGACCTCCGGATGCAGACGATTTAAGTCACATATTCCAACAACCCGGAGAGTCAGCCTGTAAGCTTTGGAACAGATTTCTCACCAAGAAGAACCAAATCGTCGACTGTCCGGATGCTGAAGCCCTAGCAGCTTTCAAACACAGTGTCCGGGATGAATGGATTGCCAGACACCTCGGCCAGGAAAAGCCGAGGACAATGGCAGCCCTAACAACTCTTATGGCCCGCTTTTACGCGGGCGAGGACAGTTGGTTGGCCCGCAGCGGCACCAGCGACCCAGGCACATACGAAATCAGGGATGTCAATGGAAAGATGCGATGCAATAAAAACAAGCATCGAAATAATGAAGACAACCTAGACAATACACCGGTAAACGCCGGATTTAGGGGCTCTAGACCCGGTCAACGGAAAAAGCCATTCAAAGGCAGCAGAGATGGTTCGTCCAGCCTAGATAAAATTCTAGACAGGTCCTGTTAGATTCACGGCACCCCCGAGAAACCTGCAAATCACACCAATAGAGAATGCTGGGTTTTCAAGCAGGCCGGCAAGCTAAACACCGAACACAAAGGGAGGGAGCCGCCAATTGAAGATGAGGACGAGCCTCGCTAGTCGAACACTGGGGACAGAAAAAATTCCCACCGGAGGTCAAAACAGTGAGCATGATTTACGACACTCACATACCAAAGAGGAAGTGCAAACGCGCACTCCGAGACGTATATGCTGTAAAGCCCGTGGCCCCCAAATTCAACCCATGGTCGGCCTGCCCGATCACTTTCGATCGCAGGGATCATCCGACTAGTATCCGGCATGGAGGTACGGCTGCCTTGGTGCTCGACCCAATAATCAATGGATACCATCTCACCCGAGTCCTCATGGACGGCGACAGTAGTCTTAATCTGATATATCAGGACACTGTCCGCAAGATGAGGATAGACCCGTCAAGAATCAACCAAAGCAGTACTACCTTTAAAGGAGTAATACCAGGCGTAGAGGCCCGCTGCACAGGCTCTTTAACATTAGAGGTTGTATTCGGTGCTCCAGACAACTTTCGAAGTGAAGAACTAATCTTCGACATCGCTCTGTTTCGAAGTGGCTATCATGCACTACTCGGAAGAACGGCCTTCGCTTGCTTCAATGCAGTACCGCATTACGCTTATCTCAAACTTAAGATGCCCAGTCCACGCGGCGTCATCACTTTCAGCGGAAACACAAAGCGTTCCCTTCGCGCGGAAGACTACGTGGCGGCTCTAGTAGTCGAACCATGAATGGCCTCTCCGACCCGAGTAACTGATCGGTCTTCGAGACCACGGACACGGCTAGACGTGTTCGGTGCACCACTAGTTGTAGCAGCCCAGATAAACCTGAGCTTGATTAACGGCTATGCCCCCATATGTGGTGCTGGGGGCTGCCCGCATGTAAAGGGTCCATAGTTCGGCTTGACCCTATTTACACTCAAGAAATTGAATTTTCATGGTTCATTAAGATTAACCGACTTTACGCACCGTCACACCAGAATCTTTCACCTGGGTTTTTCCTTTTTTTTAACAGGTGACCATCGTGCGATACCCTTCAAAGATACGGCACAACGGAGACAAAGGCGCGGACGTGCAGCGGGGCCCCGTCCAAAGGTTTCTTTTTAGATTAAGACCCCGTGTAAACCTTTTTTATTGTCTCTTGTTGTCTCACACCCTCCTGGCACTTAAAATGACCAAGAGGAATACCGGCGTTACCGGTGAGCTTATGATTCGCTGTTCTAAAATAGACATTACAGAGACAGCAACCAGTGTGTATTTGAGATCTATGCTCTCACCACAGGTGCTCTTTCGTCATGCTGGATTGATGCACGTACCTTCAAATTCTGGGTTCATTATCGAGCGCGGTACTCGGCCCAGTATATGTTGTAAAGTCCGAATACCTTCAGGAGTGTTCGACGTCGCGAGTTTGGCCTTATACGCATCAACTCTGAATCATGTCTTTGGTCAATAGTTGGGTTTGCCTGGCTCCCATGTTTTGCTACCTTACGTTCCGCTCTATCGGCTAAGGTGGCACAGGGAGAACTACTGCGATTGTGCCCTGGTTCATCCGGATGAGCACCTCAGTAGAGAAAGCCGAAAACTGACTGTCATGATAAAGCGACAGACTGGTCAACCACTCGATGACTCCGCGGAATCTTCGCGATTCCTCCGCATTAACAAAGGACCGGTTTCCCGGTCACGTATGTAAATGCACCGTATTTGGATAAACGCGGACATATCAGGGGCTATATAGTAGTCCCACCGTCAAACTCCTATGGCTAAGTGAAAGTGTTAAAGCTATATAGTCTGATTGCCTCGTTCGCCACACTACCACCTCCTTAATGGACCAAGACGTTGGATCAAGTGTGATTACGCGCTTTGCCGAACACCCCCGCATTATATGCGAGGGGGCTGAAGCCGACGACTGCAAACTTTCAGGTTATATACATATATACATAAGTGGTCGCACATGAGGCACTACAATACTTTACGGGCAAAAGTATAAATATAGACTTTATTACCAAAAGCATTGTTTTTACAATCAAGGTACATATCATACGAACATGGTATTCTATGAGCACTGAGCCTCTATTAAACGGGCACCTTCTAAGACTTCTTCAAAATAGTGCTCGGGCGAGTCTTGGCCCCCGGGCGGACCCCTGGTCGCAATACCGGTGGCCTCCATCTTCGCCCAGTATGTCTTAACACGGGCAAAGGCCATCCGCGCACCCTCTATGCACGTCGACCGCTTGACAGCGTCGATATGCGGCACAACACGAATAAATTGTTGCACCAAACCAAAATAACTATCCAGACTTGGTTCCTTCGGCCATAGGTGATCCACGACGGCCTTCATGGCAAGCCCGGATAACCTATGGAGCTCATCCCATTTGGCCATTTGCTCATTCAACAACAGCGGACGCCTTGGAGTACTGAACTGCAACCAGAACAATCTTTTCGTTTCATGATCTTCTCGATCTTCAAAATACTGCGGCGCATCAGTAGAACTCTTGGACAAATCCAAGTATGCGTTTGCAGAACTCCACAACTGATCAAGAGGGGCATACTTCGGATCACCGAATTTGGTTTGCAATAAAAAGGGCTTCCTAGCCGGGATCTCACCGGCTTGCCGGAGCTCCTCTCGAGCCGCTCTGATCTCAGAGCGAGTTTCCTTTGCTGCTTGTAAAGCCTTTTTTAGGTTAGGCGTTTTTGCTTGGTTTTCCCTTTCGAGAAGCTCATATCGGCTAGCGGCATTTTGTAGATCAAGAGCCATGTTGGCTATTCTATCCTCACTTTGGCGATGAGCAGCCTGTTCGGCTTTTAGTTCACCAGCTGCCTTCAGGGCAACCGCATTGCTACTCCTGGCTTGCTCCTTGGCCCGAGAAAGCTCTGCCCGAAGGGTCTCCACGACGGCAGCACCATCTACAGTCCAAGCATATCATAAATCCTAGCATCATGCTCTTATTAATATTCGCTGACCACCCAAATATACATACCCTGTGCCTCGTCAAGATGCTTGTTTACAAGTGTGATGTCTGCATCCGCCACATCAAGTTGCCGCTTCAGTTCGGCAAATTCACCAGTCCGGTCAGCCGCCGGAGCTGCAGCCGCCTGCGTACAAAATTGGCACCATCATTACCTAAGACTATGATCCTCTGCTCGCCCCTTCCGGATGGCAACCAGAGTCTTAGGGGCTACTATCTATACAAAGTACACCTTGCGTTTACGGTACAATAAAAAAATATCACTTTGCATACCTCAAAGCCTCTTAGTAGGCTCGTAAAAGCTTCATTCAACCTGCTTTTTGCAGGCGAAATCCTCTCAACCACCATACCCATTAAGGTACGATGTGCCTCTGAGATAGCCGCTTGCTGCAGAAGACCTGTCAATGTGTCCAATTGTA
Organism: Triticum aestivum; assembly: GCF_018294505.1. Taxonomy (NCBI): domain Eukaryota; kingdom Viridiplantae; phylum Streptophyta; class Magnoliopsida; order Poales; family Poaceae; genus Triticum; species Triticum aestivum. The sequence continues at coordinate 253,800,706 of NC_057798.1, forward strand.
AATCGGACAGTCCGGGCTTTTTTCTGTTAGTCCCTCTAGGAGCTGAAAACCCCGGACTTCGGGCGGCCGAAGAGTTACCTTCTGGTCTTTGCGGCTCGGGAGAGATCCTCCAGGACGACACCTCAGGGTCATCCGCCTCATGAGGCGGAGAAGTAGGAGGGGGCGTTTCGCTCTCCATCATCTCCGGAACAAGATCCCCCGAGGACGAACATCGTTGAGGGAGGCTATAAGATGAACTGCAAAACATATGTCTCGGTCGTTACTCTCAGGAAAAGAACAAGGTACGCTTACTAAGCACATTTGTTCACTTACGGCTCGGTTAATGGCTGGCCCCCCTGTGGACGCTGTGCGGCAATGTTGCCCTCCGGGGCAGGGCCCCCTGGTGAAGATTTCTTCCCTCGTTTGGAGACCTCTGCTTCCAAGTCTTCGGGGGCGATCCTTTTCTTCCCGTGGGGAGAGGGGATGCCAGATTCTCCTCCCCGTTCATCCTCCGACACGGGGGTACTAATTTCCCCAGTTAGGATGCGTAATGTACCTCCAGCATGAAGTCCGCTTTTGGCTTTCCCATTCCTCTCCTTGTCCTCCCCTGATGGCACTTGATAAGGTGCGTGAGCCAGCATCCTGATTAGTACAGGATCCGGCGAATCTTCGGGAAGAGGGGCCGAACACCTGATCCTCTCCACCTTTCTTATCTAGTCCTGGCCGAGGGTGGTTTTTCAGAATAATGTTGTGACAAATATAATGATAGCATGTTCGGTCGCGGAGTTACTTACCTGGGTGTCTAGACGGTTGCAGTTGAGGCCTGCATCCTCCGTTGTGTCCGGACACTTTATTCGTGATCCGAGGAATAATTGATACATCCCTTCGAGCGTCACGCCTAAGAAGTGCTAAACAGTTCGCGGTCCTTCCGGGTTGAACTCCACATACGGAGAGGTCGACGTTGGCATGGCAGGACCCGACGAACTAACATTACTTGGATTACCTTGACAAGATTGGTGTCCTTTTTGATGAGATGCTGAATACGGCTTTGCAATGTCCGCAAGTCATCAACCGATCCCCAGTCCAGCCCCTTGTTGACCCATGATGCAAGCTGTGGCGGAGGAGCGGAATGGAAGGCTGGGGCGGCCGCCCACTTTCTACCTCAGGGTGCTGTGATATAAAACCACTCCCGTTGCCATAGGTCAGAAACTTCCGGGAAAGAACCCTTTGAACATAAAGCATCAATACCTTTGCTTATTATAGCACCTCCGCACTCCGCGTGTCGCCCGTTTATCATCTTCGGCTTCACATTGAAGGTCTTGAGCCATAAGCCGAAGTGTGGGGTAATGCGGAGGAAGGCCTCACACACAACGATGAACGTCGAGATGTGAAGGAAGGAATCTGAAGCTAGATCGTGAAAGTCTAGCCCGTAATAGAACATGAACCCTCTAACAAAGGGATGAAGACCTAAGCCTAGCCCTCGGAGGAAGTGGGAGATGAATACGACGCTCTCGTTGGGTTTGGGAGTGGGAATAACCTGCCCTTGAGCAGGAAGCCTGTGAAGGATTTCGGCGGTCAAATACCTAGCCTCCCTAAGCTTCTTGATGTCCTCCTTTGTGACGGAAGAGGCCATCCACCGGCCTTGAAGGTTGGGTTCGGACGTGGTTGAAGGTCCGGAGCACTTGGACTAAACCTTGTGTGTTGGAACTCAAGGTGGGAGAAGGGAAGGATCAGGCATGGAAAGAAAAGGACAGGTCTTGACCTCTTTATAAATAGGATGAATGTCAAGCATCCTCCGCGCGGTCGTTTGGAACTTGCCTAAACCAAGGAGTCGTACTAATGGCACGGTTTGATTACCCACACCCGTATTGATGAGAATCTCGTGATAAGGGGGACACGATCCCTGCTTCGACAAGACGTGCCAATAAAACCGCCTCGCAAGACGTGTAGTGGTAGGTTGGAAAAACGATTTGAATAATAATCGGGCCGTGGCGTGATGTCACGCTAGGGGAAAGTTGTCAGCAGATTAGACTCATGGAATATTGTGCTCTCTACGATGGTATATGGAATTTGTTTTGTAAAGCCGGACACGATTCTTGTGCTCAAGATCTACTTTGGAGTATTCGGAAAAGGAACCCGCCTTGCAATGCCGAAGACAATCTGCATGCCGGACTCATCGTCACTGAAGCCTGGTTCAGGGGCTACTGAGGGAGTCCTGGATTAGGGGGTCCTCGGACAGCCGGACTATATGCTTATGTCGGACTGTTGGGCTCTGAAGGTACAAGATTGAAGACTTTGTCCCGTGTCCGGGTGGGACTCTCCTTTGCGTGGAAGGTAAGCTTGGAAATTCCGATATGTAGATTCCCTTCTCTGTAACCGACTCTGTGTAACCCTATCCCCCTCTGGTGTCTATATAAACCGGAGGGTTTAGTCCATAGAACAACAATAATCATAATTATAGGCTAGCTTCTAGGCTTTAGCCTCTACGATCTCGTGGTAGATCAACTCTTGTAATACTCATATCATCAAGATCAATCAAGCAGGAAGTAGGGTATTACTTCCATAGAGAGGTCCCGAACCTGGGTAAACATCGTGTCCCCCGCCTCCTGTTACCATTAGCCTTAGACGCACAGTTCGGGACCCCCTACCCAAGATCCGCCGGTTTTGACACCGACAATGACGAAGATTGAAGATCCCCCTCTCCAGAGCCCCAAACAGACTCCAGATCTGGCCTCCCGATGAAGAACAGGAGATGGCGGCGGCTCGATCTCATGAAATGTGATAATTCTTTCTCCTTGATTTTTCTCTCCAAATATGTGATTTTATAGTATCAGGGTTGAATTCTACGGGGCCACCAGGTGGGGACAACCTACCTGGGCACGCCTGAGGGGGGGTGCTCCCTGGTGGGTTGTGCCCACCGAGGTGCCCCCCTCCAGTGGTTCTTGGCTCCAAAAATTCTCTTTTATTGTATAAAAATTCCTTGCAAAGTTTTGTTCCAATCCGAGAACTTTTATTTTTGCACAAAAAACAACACCATGGTAGTTCTGCTAAAAACAGCGCCAGTTCGGGTTAGTTTCATTCAAATCATGCAAATTATAGTCTAAAACAAGAGGTAAAGCGTTAGATACCACGGAGACGTATCAATATGTTTTTCTTTTAGGAAGCGAGACATCTTCATAACCGAGGTGCCTTGTGTAATAATTCAGCTCAGTATCTTTTTCGACCCGCAGCTCGGCATCTTTCCTGCCGACCTACACCTCGGCATTGGCAAAACACACATGACATCCGGACTTGTTCCTTAGGAGATTTGATCCTTAGGTTAGTCGGCCGCACCCAACCTGAGTCTCAGGGGATACTATGTGTCTTTAGCATAACTCTCGCAGTACAATGTCGGATGCCTTCAAAGCATCGATAATATCAACTGGGGGTTGCGACTAGAGCCGAACCTACCAAAAGCCAAGGTACTCCGAGGAGTCCTTGGTAAAATGTTCTCGGATATTGCTTTATATGCATCAATTTCAAATTGTGTCTTCGGTCAATAGTTGGGTTGCCCGGCTCCTATGATTGCCTCCTACGTTCCGCTTTGTTCGGCTAGGTGCGCAAAGAGAGAACAACTGCGATTGTACTTCTGATTTAACTGGTCAAGTACCTCAGTGGAGAAAGCCGAAAACTGACTGTCACAATGAGCGCAAACTGGTCAGCAATCCGATGACTATTTAAAACTATAGGTCGATAGAGGTTACCCTGTGGGCCTTCCATAAAATTGGCCGAAGTGTTAATGGGTTGACCTCGGCTGACACTGAACACTAATGAGGGGCTAGTAACTGGCCTCCCAACTTTAAGCTCCTATGACTAAGTGAAAGTTATATAGCCTAGATATTTGATTGCCTCATTTTCGCTAACACAACTGCATCCAGGCACCAAAATGTCGGCTAAGGGTTGCCCTGTTACTGCGGAAACACCCTGTGTAGCATCTACAAATGGGTAGAAGCTGACGATGGGCCATTTTCAAATAATAAACGGTCACAACGGAGTCCAAATAAACATATATTATCAGCATATACAAGTGTTGCCTTCCATAATCATCGTTATAAAGCCGTAAATATGCATTAAATTTGACTTAAGATTTTGGCCAAGCTGGGTTGCCTGGCTCCTGTGCTTACCCCCTGCGTTCCCGATAGTTCGGCTAGGGGGTAAAGGGTGCCTCATACACTGAAAGCTAGCCATCTTAATAATATAATTGGTCGGCAACAACGAAATTGAATATTTAGGTTCACTAAATACCACAGAGTTCGGGAACTTTCCCCAAACTAAATTCTTAATATTTCCTCCCACATTGGATCGGATGTGAGGTTTCACGATCATGGTTAACATGATAGCTTGGGAAAAGGAACTTATAAAGGAACTATTTTTATCAGAAGATGTTTCTTACGTTAAAAAGTAATATAACATATCTCTCCGCGTACATTTGTTTATAAAATCGTATGGCCAGATTGCCTTGTTTGTCATAAATCTTTACCCCCATAAAGGTTTTATAAAGTGGGATAAACACTCCCCGGCTGCTGGCTGAGGAGGTTGAAGCCGATGGTCGGTCAACAAAGTTTTGTATAATGTGGACCCGAGCATTAATGATGTAAAGTACTTGGATACATAGAATCATTACACATAAATTGCGAGTAAAGTCAATTTATTGCAGCTCATCTTTTGAAGAGTCAATGGCACAATCTTACCGAGACAACCGAGAAGCTGGCGTAATGCTCTCATGATTCCCTTTTGGCATTGATTTGCTATCTATTAAGCCCCTTAGGGCCGACCTTGGCGAGCTGCAATAAATCCTCAATATTTTCCTCTCACATTGATCGTAGTTGAGATTTCACGATCATGGTTAACATGATAGCTTGGGAAAATGATCTTATCAAGGAACTATTTTTTCGAGAAGATGTTTCGTACATTAAAAAGTAATATAACATATTTCTCTGCGTACCTTTGTTTGTAAAGCCGTATGGCCGGATTGCCCCGTTTGACGTAAATATTTGCGCTCATAAAAGCTTTATAAAGTGGGACAAACACTCCCCGGCTGCTTGCCGAGGAGGTTGAAGCTAATGGTCAGTCAACAAAGTTTTGTACAATGCGGACCCGAGCATTAATGATGTAAAGTACTTGGATACATACAATGATTACACATAAGTTGCGAGTAAAATCAATTTATTGCAGCCCATCTTTTAAACTATCAAGGGCACAATCTCACTGAGACAACCGAGCAGCTGACATAACGCTCTCATAATTCTCTATTGGCATTGATTTCCTATCGATTAAGCCCCTTAGGGCAGACCTTGGCGAGCTCGGCTTTCTCTAGCTCTAGCTCCTTTAAAGAGATCTTTATTCTCTTTTCGAGAAGTCTGTGTTAAACATAACAAAATGTTCTATCAAGCGGATATCAAACCTTAATTCGGCCACCAGTGCCCATATTAAGGCTCAGGGGCTACTGGGCTTCTCGCTACTTACTTAAAAGCCATTAACATGTTACATCGATCCCATGATATGGTGTTGCCACCTGACCAGTGGCTCAGGGGCTACTGCATTACCAATTTAGTGCAGGCAATTTACAAAAAGCAAAACAGTTTCCGAGGAGATTACAATCCTTAGGTTGGTCGGCTGCACCCAACCCGAGTCTCGGGAACTATTGCATACCGCGTTTCCATTCGTACGTACGCTGCCGAGCTAGGATTTGATCCTCGGGCCGATTTTGCCAATCGACCTGAGTCTCAGGGGCTACTGGGATCAGGGGTTTCATGTTTTCCTTCAGGTGCATCTCAGATTTTAGGCCAACACACACCTTGAGGGCTATTGGTTGTACATCTCGTCAGCAAATAAATTGCACCAATCAAAAATAAATTCCACAAAAAATTAGCCCACGGCCGAGGTGGTGCACTACCTCGTAGTCCCACATAAAGCTCGGATGCAAGTGGCTATATCCATATAGGACGTTTTTTGGCATTAAGCTCGGTTGAACTCCTTCAAAGTTTTCCAAGAATGAGGTAATTTATGACACCTCAGATGCAGATCGGTGTTGGAGCTCGGCTACAAAAGGACACCTCAGATGCAGTCTGGCATTGGAGCTCGGACGCAAGAGGGCACCACCGCACGAGAAACACTTCAAACCCGAGGTGTGGCATAACAAAATAACAATGCATTGATAAAGGCTGAAGACTTAAAGGGCTCCTTGGATGCCTGACGTGTGAACACTTCAGATTTAGTTCGGCAATCCTCAAGAACAAAGATGGGAAGATTTGTTGAACTAGTTTTCAAGACCGACAATCGAAGACGAAGAACAGTTCAGAATAACCGAGGAGCGTCCCCAACTTGAAGACTGCTTCAGGGGGCTACTGACGGTGTCCTGGACTATCATCACGTCGTCTCCCGACCAGGTGGATCGGGCTGAGCACCCATGGCGGTTTGCTCATGGTCCACTTCGGGCAGCCCATGCCGTATACAAGGAGGTTTCCACAAGACTTGGCACACAAGTTGAGGACTCCTCTTAATCCTAGACCTCTGGTGCATTATATAAACCGAAGCTAGGCTAGTCAATAGATGATATCATATTCATTAGAAAAATCTCATGGTAGATACATGTACCCTGTACTACACCCATATCAATACAATCAAAAGTAGGACGTAGGGTATTATATCTTCGAGAGAGCCCGAACCTGGGTAAAATCATGTGTCCGTTTACCATTGCTCCAAGATGCCTAGCTTAGGACCCCTACCACGAGATATGCCGGATATAGAACCGATAGTGTGTAACGCCCCGGATTTGATGCGCCAGGTGTCTGCCAGTTATTCGCCGTCGTTGCCATGTCATTTGCTTGCATGTTGCACTTTGCCATGTCATCATCTGCATTTCATATCATGTCATCATGTGCATTTCATTTTGCATACGTGTTTGTCTCATGCATCCGAGCATTTTCCCCGTTGTCCGTTTTGCAATCTGGCACTCCTATGTCCCCCGGCGTCCCTTTTTGTCTCTCGTTGTGTGCGGGTGTTAAACTTTCTCGGAATGGACCGAGGTTTGCCAAGCGGCCTTGGTATAGCACCGGTAGACCGCCTGTCAAGTTTCGTGCCATTTGGAGGTCGTTTGGTACTCCAACGATTAACCGGGTAACCGTAAAGGCCTCTTTTGTTGCAGCCCAACACCCCTTCCAAAGTGGCCCAAAACCCATCTAACTCCCCTCCATGCTCTCGGTCGTTCGATCACGATCGCGTGGCCGAAAACCGCTCCTCATTTGGACTCTCCTAGCTCCCTCTACCTATAAAAACGTCCTCCTCCTCCATTTTTCGGATCAAAACCCTAGATCAAATCGCCCCCGCCGTCACCGGACACGTCCGTCCGCGCCCAGACATGTCCGCCCTCTCCCTCGCCCAATCGCAGCGCGCCACGTCGCCCTCTGCGTCGTCCCCGCCGCCGCCGCCCCGCGAGCCCATGCCGGG
>NC_057798.1:253808839-253815288 GCF_018294505.1 Triticum aestivum
GGAGCCCGCTGGTGCCGCCTCCTCGCCGTCCCGCGCCGGATCCGGCGAGATCCGGCCGGAGGAGGTCTCCCCGACCCCGGATCCGCCTTCTCCGTCCATCTCCGGCGAGCTCTCCGGCGTGCATCGAGAACCGTGCTAGAGGTTGACCCCCGAAACGCCTAAGTCCCCGTTTCTGTGTATTTTATCATGGCATGTTTGACCTGCCGTATCTCTGCATCCGTATCTCCGTTTCGTGCGTGTAATATGTCAAATTGTTCGCCTTGACGAGTACTTCATTTCATTCCATTGCATCGTTTTCATTTGAGCTCATCTTGATGCCCGAAATGCTGTTGGAAGAGTGCATGTTGCTGTTAATCTGCTGAAACTGTTATAACTTGCTCATTTAACATTTTTGCCATGATTGATGTGTGCATCCTATGAGGTTGATGTCTACATGTATGTTGATCTATGCCATGCCATCTTTCCAGGGGTGACAACCATGTATTTTTGTGAGTTGTGTGCTGAGTGTATCAAGCTTGTTAAGGAGGGTAGTTGCTGTTGCTGTTTTTCTTGACAGATTCTGTTATATTTTGTTGCTATGTTAACATGCTTCTAGTAATCATTCTATGCATAATCTGGAGATGTCCTATAAACATGTTTTGATCTACATGCCATGCTCTATCAATTCATGCCCTTGGTTGCATTTATAGTCTGCTGTAACATGTTGTTATCTTGCTCTAAAGTTTGCTAAATGATGTTGTTGTCAGCCTGTTAACATTAAGTTCACTTGTTCCCATGTGTTTTGCTAGTGATCCATGTATCCTATGACCTTGCTCTTGCCATGCTTAGCTTCATAAACATGCCTTCTTACTGTTGGTTGACTTGCCATGCCATGTATTGCTCTGTGGTGAGTGGTTCAAGCTCACCAACATGCCTACTTATTGTTGTTCCTGCCATGTTTGAATCTGTAATATAACTTGCCATGTTTACATGAGTGCCATCATATTTTTCGTGCCCTTTTGGCTCATGGTCAGTAAGGGACTTTTGATCTATGCATTCAGTAGGTTCATGCCATGCCTTTGTTTGCCATGATATGTTCCTGTAACATGTTGTTTGATTGCTCTAAACATTGCAACCTGATGTTATTTCTGCTAAAGTCTGAAACTGTTATTATTTGCAATCTTACCATGTGTTTTTGAGCATGTTCTAGTTGTTTCTGGAGATAGCTTAGTGTTCATGTTTTATTGTGCTTTACCTGTACTTAATGACCATGCCTTTTGTTATTATGTTGGGGTGCTATAGCATGTTGTTTTGATGCTTGCAAGATGCCTAGTTACTGTTTTGGACAGATTGTGGTTATGACTTGTATAGAGTGTATGTGTTGCACCGTTGCTCCGTTTTGAGTGTGCTCTATATGAAACTTGCTTGATTTTGCATGTAGCTTCATATTATCATGTTGCATCCCTGTTTTGGTGTGTTTGCTTGATGTTTGGGTGCATTTTGCATCAATGCCATGTTTAACTTGTTTTGCTCATATCTTCTAGGCCGTAGCTCCGAATCTAATGAACTTTATATGTAACTTGACTAGAATTTCATGTAGATCATCTTGGTGCATCTTAACTTGCTTTTTAACAACTTGAACATAAGGTTTATTCAGTTCTGGACCCATTTCGAAATTTGCATATGAGGACTTACCGGAATTGTTATATGTTGTTTCCGGCCTCATTTAAACTTGCCTTGATGTGTTGTTCTTGTTTGCATCATCTCTTGCCATGAGTAGCTTCATGTAGCCTTTTCATGCATCATGTTTGTTGTGCATCATGCCTTGTTCATGTGTGGTGTGTTTACCTATGTTGTGTGCTTCTTCTTGTTAGTTCCTGTTTCATTGCGATCGTGAGGATTCGTTTGTCTACGGTTGGTTCGGCTTCATCCGTTCGTCTTATTCATGGACTCGTTCTTCTTCCTTGCGGGATTTCAGGCAAGATGACCGCTACCCTGGATCTCACTACTATCATTGCTATGCTAGTTGCTTCGTTCTATCGCTATGCTGCGTTACCTATCTTTTGCTCATCAAGCCTCCCAAATTGCCATGAACCTCTAACCTTTGACACCATTCCTAGCAAACCATTGTTTGGCTATGTTACCGCTTTGCTTAGCCCCTCTTATAGCGTTGCTAGCTGCAGGTGAAGTTGAAGATTTCTCCATGGTAGACAGGGTTATGTTGGGATATCACAATATCTCTTATATTATTAATGCATCTATATATTTGGTAAAGGGTGGAAGGCTCGGCCTTATGCCTGGTGTTTTGTTCCACTCTTGCCGCCCTAGTTTCCGTCATAACGGTGTTATGTTCCCGGATTTTGCGTTCCTTACGCGGTCGGGTGATTTATGGGACCCCCCTGACAGTTCGCTTTGAATAAAACTTGTCCAGCAAGGCCCAACCTTGGTTTTACCATTTGCCTCACCACCACCTATCCCTTTCCCTTGGGTCGGCCAACCCGAGGGTCATCTTTATTTTAGACCCCCCGGGCCAGTGCTTGTCTAAGTGTTGGTCCGAACCGAGCCGCCTGCGGGGCCACCTCGGGGAAACTCGAAGTCTGGTTTTACTCGTAGCCTGTCTCATCCGGTGTTGCCCTGAGAACGAGATATGTGCAGCTCCTATCGGGATTGTCGGCGCATCGGGCGGTCTTGCTGGTCTTGTTTTACCATTGTCGAAATGTCTTGTAAATCGGGATTCCGAGACTGATCGGGTCTTCCTGGGAGAAGGTCTATTCCTTCGTTGATCGCGAGAGCTTGTCATGGGCTAAGTTGGGACACCCCTGCAGGGTATAAACTTTCGAGAGCCGTGCCCGCGGTTATGTGGCAGATGGGAATTTGTTAATGTCCGGTTGGAGATAACTTGACACCAGATCCGAATTAAAATGCATCAACCGCGTGTGTAGCTGTGATGGTCTCTTCTCGGCGGAGTCCGGGAAGTGAACACGGTCTCTTTGTTATGTTTGACGTAAGTAGGTGTTCAGGATCACCTCTTGATCATTGCTAGCTTCACGATCGTTCCTTTGGTTCTCTTCTCGCTCTCACTTGCGTATGTTAGCCTCCATATCATGCTTAGTCGCTGCTGCAACCTCACCACTTTACCCCTTCCTTTCCCATTAAGCTTTGCTAGTCTTGATACCCATGGTAATGGGATTGCTGAGTCCTCGTGGCTCACAGATTACTACAACAACAGTTGCAGGTACAGGTTATGCGATGATCATGACGCGAGAGCGATGCTTGCTTGCGTTGAGTTCTTCTTCTGCTTCTTCTTCGATCAGGGGATAGGTTCCAGGTCGGCAGCCTGGGCTAGCAGGGTGGATATTGTTTGAGTTTCTGTTTATGATTCATCCGTAGTCGGATGTTGATCTCTTGTATGATGATGTTGTATTCGTGTGGCATTGTATGCCTCTTGTATGTATCCCCATCTATTATGTAATGTTGATGTAATGATATCCACCTTGCAAAGCGTTTCAATGTGCGGGTCTATCCTTAGTGGGACCGTCGAGTTCCTTTTGGATAGGGTCGCATATTGGGCGTGACAAGTTGGTATCATAGCCTCGACCGACCTTAGGAGCCCCCTTGATTGATCGTGTAGTTTGGCCGTTGTTGAGTCTAGAAGAAAACTGTTTTTTGAGTCTAGTTATATCGGAGAGTAGGAATTCTTTTTACTCCTCAGCCCCTTCGTTGCTCTGGTGAGGAATCTTGACGTAGGTGTTTTGAATTACTTCTCTTCCCTTTCAAATTTTCTTTAGGATCACGCAGTTGGTTTTCCGGTAGTTGTTCCTCAGCTCTTTTGATCCAGTGCATTTCTCGTCAAGTTGACTCGAACCTCTTCATCTTTGAGTTCAATCCTCAGTTGTTTTCTTTTCCCACCCACCCACCCTTTTTCTTCTCGGAACCGGAGTCAGTAATCGAGTATCCTTCATACTCGTGCGAAGTCTTTGCTTTCTTTCCTCAATTATTTCAACCGGTGTTTTCTCTTCATGTTATTCGTCGGTTTCCCCTTCCAAGTTGCTTTTGTTTTCCCGCCCTCCCACCCTTTTCTTCCCGGAGTCTGACTCTCTCTCGACCATCTATTTCATTTGCTCGGAGCCTCTTCAGTCTTTCCTCAATTATTTCAACCGGTGAATTCTCGTCTCGTTCGTCATTCTTCATCTCTTTATCTCTCCGGTGGATTCAATTCTAGTTTTCGGGTTGATCATATTCTTTTCCTCGGTTGTAGTGTTTTCCTTGCTCGTTCGCCTCTCGCCAGTTTATCCTTCCGGAGTGCTCATGACATCTCAAGAGATTCGTCTATGTTCCAATTAATTCGAGGTTGTCGCCTCATTCAAATATTTCAATTGTCCCTGTGCTTCATCTATCTGTTCAACAATCCTTTCCAATGGTGTTTTCTTTAGTGGGCCCTAACCCACAGGTCTTTTCCCAGGATCTTACCTGACTCTTTTCTTTTCCCCGGAGTTATTCTCAATTCTTTTCAAGTGTGACGTAAGAATGGAATTCATCAGTCAGATGCCTTTCCAAGATCGATTTCAATTCATTTCACTGTTGGCTCAACCTCTTTGCTTTTACATTCTCCCGGAGTATCTCAGTAAATTTGGGTGGTGTTTCTCGTCATCATTTGAAGACCAAAGAAGAAGATTTCTCTTTAATCTTGTCCGTTCCCCGGAGATTCGCGGTGCTAGCTCGATGTTATCCTATCAAATTGTTTCAAGTCATGCAAATTCTTTTCATCCATCCGGATCATTTCAGGAGTTGCTTTCCCTCTCGAGCATCCGGAGGCCATCTTTTCGGGAGATTTCTTCGTTCTAAGTTTTCAGCTTCGGTCGTCTAAATATTATTCCGGTGCTTCGTTCAAGTATGCTTCAATCAGTTCGTGATCCCTTTGTTATCTTGTCTCTTTTATCCCTCAAGTACCTTTGTGTTTTTCTAATTCTTCCCGGTGATTCATTCTCTTTCGTCAGTCATTTCCAAATTCTTACGGTGGTTCTTTCAGATTCTTTTTCCTTCATTATCATTTTAATTCATTCGTTCTTTTGAATCCTACCGGTGGTTCATGAAGACCTTCTCAAGATTGAGATGTGTCACTTCTCAATCCTTTTCAAGAAGAATAAGTAGTATGAAAAAAATCCATTGCTTGTCATCAATTTAATTTGACGAAGGATAAACATACAATAAATCTTATTCTTATTTCATCCAAGCGAGTAATCCCTTCCTTCAGAATTTGTTCTTGTTGAATAAATTCTAGTTCCAAGTGTTTTCATCTTTTCTTTTCCGGAGTTCAAATTTCCTCGGTCATTTCGTCGGAACCTCCATCTAAATCATCGTAAGATTTAATCTTATTCTTTTCATCCTTCATTTCTATCTCATCATCCTTTTGCACCGGAGTTCTTCATGGTGGTTCTTCATGATTTAATTCATTCTTCAAGAGTTCAACAAGTATCTTTCCATCCTCTCAAGCTCGTGTTCTATTTCCTTCCATGTTCAGACGGAGTGCTGCCTAAATCCTTTCAGTCTTAATCTTTTCTTTTCTCATTCTAACCACTCCGGTTAGAACGAGTGGTTTCATAGTCTATCTGATTCCTTGAGTTTTCGATTCTCGTCATTCTCGTTGTTCCTCTCTTATTCTCGAGTGCTATCGATTCTTTGCTTCTTCTCTTCAGTTCTTGTTTCACCTCATCCTTTTTCCCTTCCGTCTCGGTCCTAAGATCTCGGGACGAGATCTCTTGTTAGTGGAGGAGTGTTGTAACGCCCCGGATTCGATGCGCCAGGTGTCTGCCAGTTATTCGCCGTCGTTGCCATGTAATTTACTTGCGTGTTGCACTTTGCCATGTCATCATCTGCATTTCATATCATGTCATCATGTGCATTTCATTTTGCATACGTGTTTGTCTCATGCATCCGAGCATTTTCCCCGTTGTCCGTTTTGCAATCCGGCACTCCTATGTCCCCCGGCGTCCCTTTTTGTCTCTCGTTGTGTGCGGGTGTTAAACTTTCTCGGAATGGACCGAGGTTTTCCAAGCGGCCTTGGTATAGCACCGGTACACCGCCTGTCAAGTTTCTTGCCATTTGGAGGTCGTTTGGTACTCCAACGGTTAACCGGGTAACCGTAAATGCCTCTTTGTTGCAGCCCAACACCCCTTCCAAAGTGACCCAAAACCCATCTAACTCCCCTCCATGCTCTCGGTCGTTCGATCACGATCGCGTGGCCGAAAACCGCTCCTCATTTGGACTCTCCTAACTCCCTCTACCTATAAAAACGTCCTCCTCCTCCATTTTTCGGATCAAAACCCTAGATCAAATCGCCCCAGCCGCCACCGGACACGTCCGCCCGCGCCCGGACATGTCCGCCCGCGCCCGGACATGTCCGCCCTCGCCCTCGCCCAATAGCAGCGCGCCATGTCGCCCTCTGCGTCGTCCCCGCCGCCGCCGGCCCG